>NW_024582450.1:1238576-1393382 GCF_018398535.1 Haplochromis burtoni
TAAAATTAATGTAATATAGTATTGGCCATACTATATGATGTATTGCTTGTCTTTGTTTAATAATACAGAAGACAAAGACCTTAAAAAATAATCGCATATCGCATCGCAATCGCAATATTGGGGCAAAAAATCGCAATTAGATTATTTTCCATAATCGTTCAGCCCTAGTCTGGTCCCAAGAAAAATGTAGCCAAAATTAAGGAAGGTGTTTTTGTTGGTCCTGAAATCGGTGAAATGATGCTTGACAATGAGTTCAGAAGCCAAATGGATCAGCGGCATGGGAAGCCTTCGTGCAGGTTGTCCAGAATTTTCTTGGAAATCACAGAATTGTGCTCAGCTTATGGATAACATGCTAAAGGCATTTCAGCTAATGACTGCAGAACTTCACTTTAGATGCACTTCTTACGTTCTCATCTCGACTTTCCCCCCCACCAAATCAGCGATGAGCATGGAAGAAAGTCTTCATCAAGAATAAACTGATATCAGGGAAAATTCAATCCTAGCATAATGGGTGACTACTGTTGGTTCTTGCTAAGTCAAGCGCAAAAGCAAATGTATTAAACATTGTTTAACATGTTTAATTTTGAGCTAAACTGACAGGAATTTGCTTTAGCGTCTTTGTCTAGTGTTGTGTTCTGGTTTATTATCAGAATACACACATTAAAACTATTTTGTAGGGGAAATGCTTGAAATTCCAGATATTGTGTTGCTATATTGATATTCAAAAGTGATGTGTATCTCAAAAACCTGACGCAAGTTGGTTGTACTTCTGAAATCAGTGTAAAAAAACAAGAACAAAAAAACAGATAAAAAGCAGGTGTGAGGTGCCCAATAGCAAACAAAAAAAAGTTTTTTGTAGAGCAGTGTTATCAATAACTATAACAATCTCATGTTAAGCAAGTCTTTATTTTAGATAAGGGGAAAGCTCAATCGCCTCAGATAAAATCTATATGCTGGTTTGTTTTGAAATTATAGAAATTTATTAACCCCTAAGGCTGCCTGAAAAGGAAACTGATATGCAGTTACTTTGGGTACCTGTGTTTCCAAACTACGATATCTTTTAACTAATATCATACAAGGGCAACTGACAGCAACTTACGCCACCTTTAAAGCAACAATAAAAGTAGCTAATGGACCATCGATCGTACCATACTTTTTCCACTATACCAGGGTGGGGCGAGTAAGGAAGGAGGACTTTAGCCAGAAAGAAAGCCTCGATTAGCCTAGATTTAAGTTTAAGCTAAGAATTGTGCCATATTTTATCTGTAAATAATAATGTTGCTACGTAAATATTGACCTAGCAGCAGCCTTTAATGCAAATAAACCACGAGGAGACACTGCAGTCAAATGGATTGGCTAATGGAGACGCTAATGTTTACATTCTGACAGTGTGTGCTCTATTACGGTGAACACATTATGAGTTAGGGGTAACCATACAAGCACCACTTTGCCTTTCCACAAACTGCCTTTATAATCATTTGGCTACAGAACAGCTCATCTCCCAACGTACACGCTAACTGCTACATTTATTAAACGAGAAGCTACCTTAAGGTAAACTACTAGACTTTCAATGGTGATGGCTAATGCATCGAGTTTTGTGAAACACATACAATTTAAACATACCCACCTTTCGTGCTTATCCTTCACAATCAACGATCGGTGCGGGTGTGCTAGTCACGTTAGCTCCGGTAAGTCCAAACGCTGGGTTGCGACATACTAGCAGCTAGCTAACTAGCAAACATTAGCAAGAGGAGCTCCGCCAGAACACGAGAGCTGGCGCCGGTAGAACACCGGCTGAAACTGCCTCGCACCCGCTTTGTTTCGTGAAGTATTTGCTGCTCTAATTACGGAGCCGAGGCAGCTTCGCTTTATACGAAAGCATTTACTTACTATTAAAACAGAAACTTGCAGCATCAGCCATAACGTTTAGCTAGCTGAAGCCGACCTCTCAACTTGTTACCTCTCACCTGTCTTTACAGACAGGAGTCGACAGGGGGTGCTGTTTGCACAGGATAGCTTCATTAAGGAAAATGACGGTCTCAAAACCGCAGACCTGTGCCATGTGGAGCAGGTTTTGCCAAGGAGAGCCCTCATAGAGAACGCAGCGTAGATTTCGCAAGCTGATAGTGACTTTCACTGACACATTTCTTATATTTTTAGCAGCAGTCGAACTAGTTTGCACCTTTGAAGTCGTAGGTTGTGCAAAAAGAAAGTAGTTGACAATAGAGAAAAATCCAGCAAAGAAGTACTTAAGTACTTTTTGTGCACAGTATGGTTTTATGCATTTTACGCTTATTCATCATATATAATTTCAGCAGTATTATGGTTTAATTAATAAAAAGGTCTGAAATGCTTTTTATTGCTGCTTGCCCAGGGTGAGCTGCTTCAACTATTTTATAGAAAAGCATGCAATGCATATTTAAACATTTTGCTCATTATCTATTGTACAAGTCCTCATCATAACGCATTGAGAGGTCAGTGCATCATTAACAAAGCAGCAGTCACAGGCGACAAAGGGTAAGAACAGATCATTTGAAAAGTAAACAGTTATGCAGAAATAACCAACGGAAAACATAAAAAAAAACCCTGTGTTTTGATTTCACTAATCAAAACACAATTCCTTTAAACATTAAAACTGGTTAGCATTAAACAGGGAAAGTACAGAGTACACTCAGAAGTTTAATCATTTCAGGCTCTTGGTTGAAGCTGGATCAGGCTTTCTTTCAAGATATGCAGCCTTTGCAGTGGCCTAAATTTCTTTAAATTCAAACAATGTTCAGATATGAACAGATATGTTTCCATAGGTAACTGCCTTTGTGCACATTAAATCTCTCTCTCTTCAGAGCTTAAAATCTTTTTACTTATGTTAAATTGTTCTTCAGTAGGATTCTTGTTAGTCATATATCAGACGTCATTCAGGTACTGATGATATACATCTCAAGTCCTCCAACGCAGCCTTTTAAAGTAGTGTAAATCTTTGCATATGTCATTTGTTTCTTTTACCCACAGTTATGGGCTGTTCTACTAATACAAATTACCTCAGCATTGAGGGATGTGTGTGCACAGAGCGGTCGATGCGTCTTAGTGTGTCAGAGCATGCACACGGCAGCCTACTCTGTGTGCACGCATGGGGAGTGAGGTGGAGATGGACTGACAGACAGCGTAAAAGAGAGAGTGCACCTAGTTAAACTCAAGACTTTTCCATGACTTGCTCCCTGTGGCATGCACTCTATCTGAGAGACTAATTGAACTGCATGCTTTATCAGTATAAACTTTTCAAGGGTCAGCTCCATCACTTCAGAGGACGATGGAAAAACGTTGTGTTTTTTCAGACTGGTGGCAGCTCACCTTCGAATAAAAAGCAGCAGCTCCACAAGATTGATGACGGTTGTTTAAGAAAATTTAGCAAAAGAATTTTGCTCATTTTCTCCCAAACATATTCCCTAAGAGAATTCCCCTTATCTGAGAGCTCAAGTATTTTTAATCCACGGAAAAGTTAAAACACAAACACTTGTTTGCTGATAAAAGACAACTTGGGAGGTAAGTGTAGTTAGTGTAATTCACCTTTGTTTTCTTTTTTACAGCGAAAGTTATGACCAAACTGACTGATAGCGCTCGACATGAGCAACAACACTGATTTAAGTTAAACATGCCTTTCTGCTTACATAAGTCCATGTGGGAGAGAGAGTGACTTTTTAGGCATAGTACGCTGTGTTTTGGTTTATTTTGAATAGAATCTATTGATAGCCCTTTAATGAGGTTTTACTGGAAAGAAAAAAAAACCCATTTGGTTTGTTTTTTTATATAACATTCTTGCCTCTGATGACCTATTGCGCTTTTTTGGTTTTTCAAAGAGGGTTAGATCTAAATCCTCTTCCCTTTCACTTCTCTTCCTCTACAAACTTACATGTCTCAGCTCTACATCTGTAACAAGGCACACACAACGCTGTCACTCCATTTTTATTTTCTGTCTGTTTAACTCCATGTCCCCGTCTCTCTGTCCTCACTTTTTCCACTCTGATCTCTACGGAATAGCAGCAGCCTGTGGCTTAGCACATTAACGCACAAAACTCCGACACAAAGTGGATGCCAGCGGTCTTGTATTGATCAAAGCTTTAAAAGCTTTAAACTGAGATGCACCTTGCATCACTGTTAAACAGAGAGCTCAGTCCTGGGGTGCTCTGACTCATCAGTCCTCTGGGCTTTTAGCTGTGCATCCAACTGTTGCATTAAAGTACATTGGTTACATTTTATTGGGCAATAATGGCGCTGAACAAAATCACAGGTGTCACTTTTACTATGGTTGCCTTTTACCTTATCTCACTAAGCCTTATTTAGATTGGCCACCAAGAGAGATGAAAGGTCTTTGACCTATGATTTAGCAATGTCAAGGCGCAGGTGTCATTATGCTCTCCCTCCTCATCATCCTTCATTTTACCCCCCTGACTCCTTAACCTTTTAATCCCCCCTTCTTGTTTGCATCCCTCTCCATGTATCTTATTCTAACTCTTCCCTCGCAAACAGTGCCAGATATGTGTCTACGCTTGGTAGGCCGACTCCAGACAGGTTATAAATAACTATCTGAGTTTTTGCTTCATGTCCTGAGAGCTCTACTTTCTTCTCACACTTGAGGAACCATGGGAAAAGAATCTTTCCCTTACGCACATGGTGCTCATAATAACAGACACAGTTGTACATAAAACCTTCAAGCCCCTGCACCCCTTTGCAAGCTTCGCACAAACACAGAGGCACAGTTATGCATGAACACAAAGAATAAAACTCAGTGGCTTACAGAGTAAGGTTGTAGCACTAAAATAGCAAGGGAACTGTTTATAATGAAACAAAACCTGAAGTGTGGGAATGCAGAGAGCATTTCTACTGTTGTGTAAGTATGGGAATGTTGTTGGAACAACAGAATAGATTAAAAGTACGGGATAGCGAAAGAACAAGAAAACAATCAAAGTGGAGCAAAAAGGGAAAAATCTAAAGTTGCATCAAGGGTAAGCGTTTTGTTTAATGATATGTTTTAGGAAATAAAAAGGGGTTTTTGTGAGTTTATGCGCAGAGGAGTGATAGTGAAACAGTGTTAATGTGGACTATAGCTGGGAGTCGAGGCGAATTCAGGGGTTGGCAGGTCAGACTCTGCTGACACACCGGGATCAGCGATGGGATTGTTTCCATTGGAAAGAATTCCAAGAATGAGCTAGAAGAGCTATCAGTGACTTCACTCGGAGGACTCTGACAGCAGTTTTAATACACAGCCAGGCGCACACGCTCTCACACACTTTTAAAGATACTGCATCTCATGCCAACAATGGTGTGCGAGACACACTTCCCCCCCCATGTCACAGGGTTCTCAGTGACTCTGACCAAGCAGTCATCTTACAAAATGAATGCTGTCACCTCTGACCACAAACGCTACAGTTAGCAAAAAAGATTTACAGTGTGAAGAAACTTTGACTGAATATAAGATGAATCTAGTTAAATTCATACAGGCCACAGTTAAATTTAATAGAAAAGTATGCTTAGAAATGATGCACATTTTGGGAAACATTTACTTTAATTTACCTAAAAACAACATAACTGAGTAAGTTAGAGCTGAGTTTTCACTGTTTTTTCAGATAGCAAAATGTTGGTGTGCTGTAGAAGCCCTTAGTGATAGGTTTAATTCACAGTGGCTTTGCAACACAACAAAAAAATCTGATGCAAATGGTGTTAAGTCCTGTCTTTTCACTTTCTTACTTTTCAGCATTATTAAAAAAAAAAAAAAAACACGAATGAGGAAACAGCTTGAACTTGTTTCAAGGAACATTTTAGGGTGTTACGGATAAACATTCCTGCAGTCAGATCTTAACTTGTCCTGATGAGGGTATTATAACTTTATTGTTCTGCCATTTGCTTGTCTCAGTTTGGTTTTCAGAGTTAGGTTTGAAGGGGAAAAAACAAATACAGTTTGCAGGGTTGCAAAAAGTCTAAAGGTTCTTTACTGAGTTAATCAGCTCCAAAGTGACTGACGAAAAAGAGCTGAAAATAAGAACTGCTTAAAATGTCAAAGTTCCATGGAAAGATGCTGGAGGGCCCGCTTTCATATCTCCCTTAACCTCGGAAACACAGGACCTTTCTTTATTAAACCTGACGTATATTGCTTTCTTCAGCAATATTTGACGGACGCCGTGGAGTTCAGAGGTCTCTGGCTGATGTCATATGATTGCGTAGCTGGATGCAAGTTCAGTCAGCTTCCCCAAGGGCTGTAGTTATCCTTTTCTAACTTCTTGTAATTTCTTCTTTCCATGATCTCATGACTTTTTCCACTGAGATCAAGAAACAGCTATTAAGAATGTCACAAAGGACATTCATTTTCTAGTCTATTCAAAACCAGACGCAGCGGCTTCCTGGGCCAGACACACATTCTGCAGCCGACCACCATTATCAGCTGGGGGGTATTAATAACTCTTTATGTTCCATTTTTTTCCAGGAAGAAGGAAGCGGGACAGAATGACCTTTCATTGTTCCATTTCCAGGAAGTGACCCTAAGGCCCCAAGAGTACCACCTTGGCCAGTATATGAGGCCCTTGGCCCCCAAAGGGCCTACTGCAGCAACTCTTATGAACTATTCCCAGTACCAGGCAATCCAAGCTGACCTCGAGGGTCACAAATAGAGCACATGGCAGCAAATCACCTGAGAAGTTTCCATTGTAACAGTGATCAGAAAGCTTTTTGCTTAGTCCCTTAACTCCCCCCCCAGTTCCCGGTTACAGCTTTTCCACTCAACCACATTTTATTAGTCTCGTTTCATTCTGGAGTGTGTTTATGAGTAGTGCTTGAGGAGCTGCTTCCTCGGGGTAAGACAGCGTTCTATCCTTAATTTTGCAGAAAATGGTGAAGTCTTTCAAAAAAAAACTGGCAGGGAAACCCATCGTTCTTTATACTGCTGGATAGCACCACCTTATTTTAAACGTACCATTTAAAAAATAAATAAAATTTTTAAAGAACTTAAAATGAAGTCGGTTCAGTGTTCAGGAATGAGGTTTTGCTTATACTAGGTGTAACACTGTGTGCAAGCTGTAGACAGGAAGTAACATGCGGCCTGCTCTCGCTTCTATATATACACACACATATATTTGATACATGCATCTGTTTTCGTAGAGAGAGAGAAAGAGATTCTGTATGCGAAAGATGCGAAGCAGGAAGTAATACCGCTTTTCTCTAACCATTGCAGGTGAAGTGAATAGAGAGAAGGGGGGGGGGGGGGGGGGTTAAGATAGAGAATGTAAGTAAACACTGAAGTAAAGTCTCTTGGAAGATACTTCAAATGTGCTGGAGGACTACCCCTCTAAAAACAGCCATTAACTTGTACTGTAAACATGGAAGTCAGACTCACACAGCTGGATAGCAAATTCAAATGTTTATTTACAGCCTTTGTAATAGTCACTGAGAAGAGTGGTCTAAATACAAAAATAATAGGGAAAAAAAACAAAACAAAACAAGAGAAAGATGGCGGCTTATCTCCCTGAGCTTTACAAAAACAATGTGGGACCTGCAGGTGACAGGAGAGAGAGATGTTCTGTACACAGCCCTAATGCCACAAAATGAGAAAATACAAAGACAATATCTCAGACATGCTTCTACAACAGTTAGAAACTGACCCCACATACACCAAGTCATGATGACTGAGTGGAGAAGAACACAGAAACACTGTAGGCAAATAAACTGACATTACAACCAGAGAACCAGTAACAATATTAACAGCGTTTGGCAAACATCAGGAGTTCCAAGAGCGACGTGAACAAAGATTACTTCTGCAAACTGTGACCCAAGGTGCGAATTCTCTACAATCTGTACTTCATGGTGTTGCTTCAAAAGTATGGCTGTTTTAAAAAACAAAAACAAAAAAAACAAACAAAAAAACCAAACAAACAAACAAACAAACAAAAAAAAAAAAAACAGGAGGAAGACTGGGAAAGACAATCAAATGTGTACAGCTCAGAGTGAATCTCAGACTTTGTCTTTCTAAAAAGTTAGAAAGAAATCAAGAAAAAAAAGAAAAAAAAAGACGATCAGTGCACTACAAGGCCTCGGGAGTCGGCTCACTAGGAACAAGTATTTACATATCCTTCATTGGGTCTGTGCATTGCTTTATTAAGTGCTTTTCAAAATGTAACATTTCCCATCCTTATTCAGCTTTTCTCTTTGAACAGCAGCCTGTCGGTGACACTTTTTGTTCTCAGTCAGATCATTTTGCTGCATCATCAAAATACTGTCCATCATAAGGCTTTCAGGAGGCCAGTGTCATGAGGGGATCATAGCATAACTTGACTTTGGTACATAACGGGGGAAAATGAACACGTCCCACATATTTATCATACATACCATTTTTCACCTCTGATTTTCATAACACTTCTTCCCCCCCCCCCCCATTTATTTTTTAAATTTCTTTAAATGCGAGTGGCTGACAGTGAAGGACACCCCGTCCCCCCCCAAAAAAACCCTCCCAAAACTAAAACATTCGCAACAACATTTTGCACAAAACCCATTCAACAGGCAAGTCACAAAGTTTCAGCTTCTCCAGAACAGACAAGTCTACAGCAGTGGCAATTACAATAATAATAATAACATAGCAAACCAGATTCTGAACACAAACATTGACAGTGTACTGTACAATAATTCCCACGGGTACCACAATAGTTCTGCATACAAGTAGGAAGCCTCTGGGGTCATGACGCCAGCCATTTTGAAGTTAGGTACAGAGCAGTAGTAGCATCCTGCAGTGCGAGACCTGTCCATGGAGCACTGAGCTGCCGCTGTCCAACAGGACATCCGGTCTGGGCCGAGACACACACGGTGGTAAGAAGTAGGTGAAGGTTAGAGGTGTGCATTGTCTGATCTCTTCCAAGTCTGTTTTTGATTGATTTGCAGTCTAGGAGGATACGTTACGATGTCATAAAAGTGTGTTTATGTGTGCATATTGCTTCTCGCGTGGAGGGATTTGTTTTTCTTTTTTGGTGTCATGGGAAACGAGACGGCATCTGTCAGTTGAGTGAACTGAAGTGCTGATGTGAAGTATAACCAGTGTATGAAACGGGACAGTCCATCAGAAAGAAGAAAGAGTGTATGGGTGCTATAACACAGCCTCTAGTGCTGCGAGTTCTGTGCTGGCTGTCCATTTTGAATGCTGCTATTCTGTTCCTCTTCTTCCTCTTCGTCCTCCTCCTCCTCCTCACTGACCAAAAACTCCTCTGGAGGCCAGCGAAGCTCCCCGCTCTCAACTTCTCCTTCTGTCGGCTCAACCACAATGGATGGGAGGCGATCTTTGAGCTTACAGCAGCGGTCAAAATCCGAGGGGTCTGGGAATATCTGTAGAGAAAATACACAAATGGTTATTCATCTGTCATTAGCTGAACGGGGATACTAGTTGGGCTCTGAAATGTAGTGGAGTGTCAGCTATCCCCCCCAAAAAAGTTATTTGTAAGCAAGGCTTTTGGATTCCTACAACTTAACTTGAATCTTGTGCAAGTGTTGCAGGCGCCACTATAGGGCTGCAACGAAGGAGGAAGTGATGCGAAGACTAAACATCTGCGATAGGAACGGGTTGATTAAAATCCCAGTGGCATACCTGTGCTTACCCAACCCACATTCCTTCAGTTATACCAGCTTTCTGCATAGATGCTGCACAAGGGTCTGTATGGGTAAATGAGGCATCTCTAGCAGGACTTAGGATAAATGCTGCCTCATGTTTAATCTCAATGTCTTGGAAGGAATTGTGCCAAGCAGCTCATAGCCGCTTATGAGCGTCACCCGCAACTCGGAGGATTATACAATAGCATAATCATAATATTTTAAACCAAGAGTTAAAAAAAGTAAAATATCACTGCGACATGATTTGTGCATAATTAGGAAACCTATCCCTGTAACAGTCAGCTTTTGAATATTGAACACTTCTGTGGATGTAAAGTCAAAAATCTCCTCGGAAAGAACACGAAATCTGTTGCGTTATCTGCAAATCCATGTATGCTGATAAATGTGGAGTGTCACACTAAAATATTTGGATCTGAACTGAAGGGCATGAGAGACAGACTGACAACAGAGATTACACGCATTCCCTGTCCTGGCAAGATTTGACATCAACCTCCGACTTTCTCTGTTCTCAGGAACAGGAGGAATGGCCCAGGGGAAAAAAGCCTGCCACTCCTGGTCCAAGAACAGCAGTTTTTCCCCTCCTCTTTTTTGCTGTTGTTTGGATAAAGTGGATGAATATTTTTAGACCTGCATATTTCATTCCTAGACATTTGGGGGTGGGGTAAAGGGGGCGATGTCGCTGTCTGGGCATAGAGCCGAGTGGAAAGAAAGCATTAGATGGGGCAGGAGAGAAAGTGAGACAAGAGATAGAGGAGATCCAGCTGTGTCCAAGTCTCCATGAATTCCATAGGAGACAGATGAGAAGGGAGGAAAAAGAGCTAAGAAAGCAAACGAGGAAAATCTCCCAGGTTATAAAAGGTTGTACATGTCCATTAGTCATTTTTGTTTTACATTCTTCAAACCCAGGTGCATAACAAACTGTGCCAAGTAAATGCCATGTAATTATGTGTGCACGCAGATCCGTATTTATGTGTAATGCTTGAGTCGATCTGCATTTCTGGCCAGCATCGCTAATCCTCACTGTGCGTCAGCACCAAGGGGAGTTGGGCAGTGAGTGACCTTGCCTTCGGACCTCTAGCTAAAACATGTAATCACTTTCACTTCCAATGACAGGAAGTGAAGACGCATCACCCAGGCACAATGTAGGCTATTTTAAGCTCTTCTAGCGTGGTTAGTTGTGGGGGGGGGGGCACTGTATGCCTGAATCATGACATTGCCTTGTGATAATTCAGAAAGTCAACATCTACTCAGTTTTCACCATCTAGTATCATAGCTCATATTTATTTTAGTAGCTTTTGTAATAGCATCTGGGATTTCATGGCCATGGTTACTAGAGTCAAAGTCCTAGGAGCTCATAATAGAGGAAGCTACTGATGGAGCATCACCAGTTCATACAGGGCTTCTCTAAGGAGATCCTGGGACATTGGGCAGGATAAGGATAGAAAGAGTGAGGGAGTGACACACTGGCACCCTCCTTTTCTCTTGGCCCCTCTCAGACAGACTCACAGCTGTGGTGTGAATTGAGTGGAGAGGAAGCGGGCCTTTTCCTCTAGGTCAGTCTACATCCTCTCTGAGTCATAGTCTTCACACACAGCTCTATAAGGTTTATAAATGTACCAAACACACAGTTTGACACTATAATGAAGTTTTAAATGATCAAAATGAACTTAACAGGAGACGACCTCTTTGATAAGTATTCCATCTTCATGTTAATTTCCCTCCCGTAGAGTATTGACAGAAAGCCTTTTAATTTTTAGACAGTAAAACAATGAAGCAGCTGCATATTCAAATAATTTCATTTCTAAGATGACCCTGCTCAGCTGACAGCAAAACAAAGCCTTTGGCTACAACTTGTCAAGACCACCTGATAGCCGCTTTTAAAAACACTAATCTGTTGAGGGTTTATTTTTGTGACGGACCTCGGATAATTTGAATGTGCAGACCTCGGATAAGTCAGTCGGATAGACAGACTTTTAGGCTGTAACAACTATAATCTGCAATGTCCTTTCCATTACATATTAGAATTTTAAAGAAAGAAACAGCACAAGGGCTGTGCAATTTAGCTATAATGCTTTCTTATCATCGTAATCTCAGTATCTAGGTGGGCATTCTTGCTTTATCTTAAAACACAGATTTTTATCTGTAATAATTCTAATATTTGCTTCGCTCGTAATGATGGAAGAAAGAAAATAATCACTATATCATTTGATGATACTCAGATTCAAGATAATAAATGGATAAAAGCAGATATGAAATGACAATGCTGCATAAAAATGCACAGGCTGGGAATTTGGAAGGAAGTGCTGTTTATCTGTCATGCATGCACGTGTGTCCTACCTGGAAGGAGAGTCTGTCCTTGCTGGGGCTGAGCCTCATGTCCTCCATGGGGGTGCTGTTGATCATCACCTCAGTCATATCTCGGCTGGGCACAAACACTGGGCTGTAGGGTTGAAAGAAGAAGACAAGCAATGTGATTAGACACAGTGACGATCATAGCACAGTTGCCCGGCATCTGCAGAGAAAATAAAAACACTAAGAAGATTTATAGTGTTGAATTATCCAAATGTTTCTAATCAATAATAATGTAATCCCCGTGTATTTTGTATGGCATACTACTGCGCAGACTGTATACAGTGAAGATAAACGGATAAAAGTTCAAAGGCTATAATAACTAACACAAGCATGCCAATGAGAGAGAGAGAAACACTTATCAAACCATCTATTTGCAGCCCAGGTCTGAAAGTTATGGTTGATCTATTTCCCTGCTGATCTTTGACAGTTTTGTTTATACTCTGCACATCTCCACCACAACACAACACGCATCCAGTCCGTCTGCTTTGCTAATGCACTGCAAAGCTGCAGAGCTCATGATGCGGCTTGCATAAGGTGGCCGTTTCTCAATACAGAGTGATGTGCTCTTGCGCTAGCAACCAGAGAACAGTCATTGTGAGAGTGTGCTGGGGGCGTGCTGTGGTATTTGACTGGGGAGGAACTTGATGCACTCAGTTCCATCAAAGCTTGGCCAAACTTTCCATTTTAGATGAAAGTAGCAAGAGGTTGTTTATCCAAGCTCAGTGCATTCACTATCCAGCATTGTCGCAGTAACGCTTAAAGCAGGTCCCAAGACTCGCATAGATGCTGTCTTGAGACAAGATGCTGAGCGGCCTTCTCACGCTCTCTATTTAAAGCCTGGTGCCTAGTGGTCAGTGGCCACAGGCTTGTGGTTTGTGTGGTCACTGGCTAAAAAGGACAAAGAAAATAGAGCATGCCAAGAAGCTCACTCACATGCTCACATTATCCAGTTTGATGGGCTTGCTTATTTATTTATTTTTTGGGACAAGATGTGTGGGCTTCACTTAACCTACTTTAAATCAGAAATTCAGACGGAAGGTTTATTTTTAGATGCATCAGAAGCATGAAAATTATATTTTTTTTAAAAGGTAGGCTTTGGTGAAAATGGTATTATGGTATAACTTTTCTTTTTTAAGGATCTGCTGAATTCTCTGACAGACATTTTATTAAAGAAATAAATATATATTGATAAGGGGAAAAAAACTGAAGTCTCTCTACAAACAAATCTGTCAAACCCTCACTTTCACTTCATCTGCCATTACATGGAATATATTATGTGGAATTTCTGCGTAAAGTACTGTTCTGCCTTATTATCTCCATGCATGACTCATTCAAAGCACAGCGTCCTGACAATCCCCTCTGCATTGCTTCAACCTCGATGTTTGAATGGAAGATTTTTATTGTTGACCTTTGTTTTTGTTTGGGAAATTGTCAAGATGACACCAACCCACAAGAACTTTATTACATTTTGTACTGAGAACACCTAACATTAAAAAGTTAAGAGAGCCACAGGCTAGAACAGCACTCAGATCATTCACTGACCCCTGGTACAACCCAGGATTTCTAGGTCTCCGCTTTGTGTATCTGAACCTTTAATCAGTACCGTCAACTTTTGAATGTAACACATGTACCTATACACATACTGCAGTTTCTATGTAGCCTAAATTAAGATGGGATTATTAACAAGGGGGACTGAATCATGAGATATAAGACCGAGATCTTTAACCCCTGGGGCATAGAAATAATCAATTTTTCCATCCCTAAATATACACAACCTCTTGTTGTTTCAGGAAGAAAGACTGCCATCATAGCAGGGTGTACAATGGCTCTGAAAATGTTAAAATTAAAAAGCTTCCGTCTGAATCACTGTTAAGTAACCTTTTCTGCGCTAGTGAGACGACTGGCCAGAAACAATAGCCGGATATCCAGAAATAAACCGAGGAGGCTTGAGGGATATGCAAGGTTTAGGATGGGAAAAAAAAAAAAAAAAAAGTCAGCTCAGGTTATTCTTTAACTAATATCATCGCTGAGTGGGGTTCAGAGGAGCGTGAGGCAGACATGCAAAAACAGCAGAGGTGGAGACAGAAGGATGACAGTGAAGACCTGAGCAGGAGGAGAAGAGGGGAAAGGGAGGGAGAGAAGGAAAAGAAAGATAAACACTTAGGACTTGCCAGTCATATTTCTGTTCGGGGATCTATAAACATCCTGCTCAGCTAAGAATAACAGAACATCAGCCTAATAAAACACAAAGGGGCACAATGAGGAGGAAGTAGGGGTGCACGAGTAACAAGTCAACCTGGGAGGAAACAAACATGCACAAATAGTCCTGGAATTACTGCTTCAGGTGTCAGGGAGGGATCGACGACATGCCCCTCTCAAAGAGGACGCAGGAGTTATCCAAGCAACCAAGTGGTATAGATTAGATGCATTCAGCATGACCGCAACTCGCACGCTTACATGTGACCTTAACAGAGTTAAGGAACAGACCGCCTATTTCTGTAAGCAAGAAACACATTAAAGATACATGATCTCAATGATTAATCGGTGAGGCTGGTGGTGCAGATGGCACTTAATCTCTTACCTCTTGACCCAGTCAGCCTAATGCATACCTGGTCCTGCCAGCTTCCTAATGCCTCAGCGAGCCAGGCCACAGATCGATAGCCAGTACCATCACGAGGCCACTACGGTCCAATATGTTCTTGACCATGTGTCCAAAGTTTAGAGCAATTCAGTTAATTAGTTGATTGCTGGGTTCAAGCATAGCTCTTTAAAGCGCTTGCTGTACCAAATCTGCTCTACTTATTCCTAACAACGCTGACCTTACGCTGGAGCCTTTTCACATACAAACGACATGAACTTCTTTGGGTTTCTACAGGAAAGCCTTTCCAACTGCTGTCAAAAATCTTCCTTTTCAAAACGTGAACAAAAACTGAGTCTGCTTGTTAAACAAATGTGATGGTTGTTGGGTTGTTTATTCACCTGTCCCTGAACTACAAAGAGGCTAGCTCCATGCTAGTTCCATGCTTCTCTGTAGCGACGCTGACTGGAGCCCAAATGGTCTTTGCAACAATCTCACGCCACAGGAGGAATGTGAAACTTGCATTATTAACATTGTTTCCCCTCTGAACACCCCTGCTAGTCCTTACTACTACTACGACGATCATAAATCTAATGCAATGTGGCAAACACAGAGCGAAGCTGATGAGGTTCAGTGCCAAGTGCTGTGCTTTCCACCACCCAAGTCACCCAGCTCTGCAGGTATGCGGGGCTCAATGAGTAGGACCCTCAGAAGTGAGCAGGAACAAATGAGTTGAATCCAGATTCCTGTGGGCTGACCATCACTGAAAACACATCATATATCAGTGTCCTCTGCGATGTATGTGGAAAATTATCTCTTTACACTGTTGCCAAGTGCTTACTCATATTGAATAGTTTGAGAAACTCAACCAATGGAAGACATTTTTCTCTTTATATGCAATGTAGTATTTTATACAAGATGATGGCATTTTGGGAGAGAAATGTCTTCTTGTTGGCACAGAGAAAGGCAAAGACTTCAGTGCAGCATAATCTTGTTTCGCACTCTGAAACAGTTACACCACTCTGATAAAGCTAAAGAAGTGAAGGTTTCTGACAGCAGTAACACACAAAAGACAGAAGCGCAAGCCTACTGTAAGTAAGCTCAGGCGAGAAAGCAACGTGTGGTTAAAACAAAGAGGTCGATTTTGAACTTCCTGGTAGAGACAAACAGAGGCCTACTGAGGTTTTAACAGTGCTCGCAAAACCATTTTTTTTCAAAGCAGCTTGCATATCCTCTGTAAAGAAAGGAAAATATTTGACAGAAGAGAATTAAAAATGCCCGAACAAACAAAGACACATTCCTTATTCCTCCATCAAAGAGTGAATTATGGAGTCATGGTAGGCTACTGATTGCCGGCTATGGAAAATGTAACACTGATAACAGATATTAGTAATAGATAGAGCGCACTTCTGTTTTTGCACGTTAAGTATTTAAGACCAAAAACTGAAAGCAAAGGTCCTATTATATTCACATAAGCCTATATGTTCCGAGCTTCCAAAAATGGCATGAAAGTGAGAAGAGATCAACTTACATTTACTGTCAAATGGACTGAAATAAGCTGAAAATGATGACAGCACAGTGAGACTAATGCACCTTTCTAAACTGGCGCATGGAGCAGTACCTAAACCTACCGAATATCCTGGTAACCATTTGATTTTTTTCTTTTAAGACCGAGACCTACAATATTCTCGTTTTCCAATCTGAGTGCTGTGACATTTCCAATTTCAGGGGCAACACCCCACAGAAAATCTCAAAGGAAACATGAGTGGGTGTAGCAACAAAAATAGGGTGGCTGATTTTAAGGGAAATCACCAATCTAAATGAAACAACTAAATCCTTCATTGTTCTTGTCTGTCAGGTGCAATGCCGAGAAATCCAGCGCCTGACATATAATTAGTTACGATTTTTAAAATGCATAAACAAAAGCACACACATAAACAGGTACGAACGGAAAACAGAGTACTCACCAGTATATCTGCGGTGAAAATACAGACATGAATTCACACCTGCTGTCACTTCTGCTGGGGGATCTAATTGCTGCCGCTTACTTCTCTTTACTTTTATTTATTTATGTATTTATTTATTTTTTTCCTCTTTGTCTACCACAAAAGCAAAACGGGATGCTCACGCAAAGCGAAAGTCACTGTTCAGCGAAGTCTCGAAAGCCTGCCCTTCAAATTGGTGCGTCTGATCAGATCCACAGCTGTGGCGGAGCATTTATGCAAGAGGCGTGTACTCGAGCAGCCAGAGACACACCTCTCCTCAGCACGAGCCAAAAATCCTCAATGGCAGCTCATTAACGACAAGAGCCAATCAGAGCACAGGCTGACTGGAGCTCATCCAGCCTCCAGCCCTGATGACGGCAAACGCGGCTGAACCCGCTCATTGGGGACGGGCGAAGAGATGCTGCGCGATGATTTGCAGTCTCTAAGGCAACTAAATGACAGCCTTACCTCCCCTTGAATGACAAAAGCACTCCAATTCGCCCGCTAGTTTATTCGTGACATTTATCCAAATGAGGAGGAAAGAAAGGCTCATTCATAAATATATTCCAAGGGCAAGTCAATGTCTGTAGACTTCGGCAACAACGCAGGATGGTATTTATTTATTTATTTTGCAAGCCTTTACTGTGTTATATCATAGAATGCAAGCACAAGATGACCACAGATTATTATCAAATTATTGTCAGCGGATTTTGTTTTCCATGACCTCACCATGCTTATTCTGTGTTTTTGGTCAATATCACATAGTCGACCTTCACACCTCACAGAATGCCTATTTGCGTTTTCCGAGCACGCCATGTACTGTACATTTATTTCAGAAAGAGCAGGTGCACTCTTCAGGGGCTGGTGATATAATGCAGGTAGGACTCCACTGCCCCCTTGTGGCCAACTAAAAACAAGTTTGATTTGTTGCCCCACTCATTCAAAACACTTTGAAATAAACGCCTTTATGATACAGCAATTAGTATCTACAATATTTCTTATACGGTTCTCCTATTTAAAAACATCTTCAGTATGCCATTGACACAACATCTTGTTTCAGGCAAATTCATGTCAAACAGGCATGGCTTAGTTACTAAAAAATAATTTGAATTGCAAAGTCTATATGCTATATTTGCCACTTGCCAGCTCTTTGAGACTTGGGTAAAAGGTAATGCCTCAGCAACAGATAGAAAGCTGAGCATTACAATATAGCTCCTCTGGGTATGAACTCCTGTGGTGCATGCACAAAGCTGTTCAACAATGTGTCCATGTAGTTTTAAGCCCCTGCACTGTGGGCACTGTGTGGGTGTTGGAAGGGCTGCATATCTCACCGCAGTTATATTTTATTTAAAGCCCCTGCATAGTATAGGACTTTAACATTCATACCCTTGAATAGGCTGGAGCTAAAGTTAGCAGCATTTGCCACTGATGTCATTGCAGCATATTGTTACAAATATAAACAGGTATTTTCGCTTGGTTCTTTGCCATCCTATATATTTATATACCATTAGCAGCTACCTTGGGTATGAGTGACTCAGCCAGTTACATCATCACATCACTGTCACATGATGTCATGGGCAGCACTGAGTTTGGCATCCCCTAACAAGACATCAAGAAACAACATGTGCAAGATTTAAGATTCACTGACACCAAATGCCCACATGATGTCACCAGTGTCAAAGAAGTTTCCAAGAAGGGACTGAACAAGATGGGTGGCAGGCAACAGGAAAATGCTGCTAGCCAGGTTAAACTCATATTTAGTAATTGCATGAACTAATTTAAACTAAAGTGATTTGTTTTACAGCCCTCTCAATAACTGCATGAAACTATAACTGTAAGATGTTACCGCATTCACAAGTAAAACTGGATGCTGTGCTGTAAAACAAACATAATCAGTTTATAGTTACTTTTTTAGGATAACACATTTAATTTGAGTTTATAAAATAGAAATATAAAAAATATTATTTATGTTAATTGTCCTCAAAGTTTAGCACTCAATACCTCTTTCCCCCCCTTTATTACAGCCCTTATGCCTTTTTTCTGTAAAAAAAAAAAAGATTTCTAAATATAGAAATAAAAAACCTGACCTATCAAAGTAACTGTGACAAAAAAGGTTAAGGAAAATATTTACGATGCTGCAAATGAATAGGTTAGAAATGATGTGTCTGTGAAGTGAGCTTTGCACTGTTTGTCAGCATAAAGCACAGTGTTTGAATACATGATTTATTTTGCAACCACACTGCATGAAACAAAAAGACCTGCTTCTATTTGTGCATCAATGCCTCTCCTAGCCCTGATACTGGTTAATTATAATTGATGACTAGTTAATTGTAAATGATTTTAGGATTAATTACATTAACTTATCTCACAACCATGAAAAGTTAAATCTGATAATGTGAACAGTCCAAATACACAGTAGAATGGATAGTGTGTCTAAAGCAATCCTTTCCCTCACTGAAAAAGCACAGAATCAAGAGAATGGCGACCCCCACTGTTCAATTTGCAGATGTGCTCACCAGCTGCTTTTTTTTCATGGCTTCACAAAAACAGTTGTACATCTGGCCAGGCATGGATGTCTCGGTGGAGCAGAGGGGAGGCCGAGGACCAACTGCACAATGTGTAAATGAACGAGGCCCTGAAGGGGACGGCAGTCAACAAGCACCCGTTGTGTTCCTGGCTGCTTTTCAAAGTAGGCTTAGGTTTCTTCTTGGACTATGATCATACCAAGTAATGCTGCATCTGTCATGGTCTTCTTTTATTTATTTTCGTTCTCTTTTTCATCATCACGGTTCTCTGCCTTTGCTGACATTGAGCACAGCTTTGAACAGAAACCTACTGGAGAAGCACAGTAAAGACATATTTCTCAGTCTCAAGAATGCGCAGCAGTTCTGTGTGTTACAGCCAGGAAACATGTTTTTGCAGAATAAATCTCTCCTCCATACATCAGCCTGACAGTTTCCATTTTCACATTGCTTTTTTTCCCCTTTCTTTTTTAAAAAATATGTGTTTACATCCATTAGTGTAAGCATGTGCATTCCTGTATGTTGTACCCTGTTTGGGAATATGAGTGCTTGTAATTTTTTCTTATTCATTCATGTGTGTTTGTGCATGTGTGTTGCTTAGGGACATCTGATCACCGGGCTTGCCGCACGCCACACCGCTTGCAGGTGGTCTGTCTGCACTTAGGGGCCGAGAACATTTAATATTTCATAGGAGCAGAGTACACCCCTGGACGCCGTCATTGAGTCCACATGTCCTGCAAAAAGAAAGCTGGTCTGTGAACACTCGGCTGAAATATGCGGCCTGCCGGCCCCCTCTCCACCATGCTGCTCGCTCACTTGCTGGGCCTCACAATTAAAAGCTAGCCACAGCTACAGATGTTGGCAGCTGTCTTTAACCCTTGATGTGCCACTCTGTTATTACAATCTGCTATTTTATCCTGTGTGAAATGTAGATAAAGGTCAGGTAACTTACCAGAACGTGTGTTGGTTTACAGAGAAAGAAAAGCAGAAGCCAAGAAAAAGCCAGACAAAGAAAAAAAAGGAGAGAGAGAAGAGAAAACAGCAAGAGTTTCCCAAAGCATTTCATTTTGAGAGGTTCCAGACTGAGTGTGCGAGCATGCAAGCTAAACCCTCAGCTCCAACAGTTTTAGTGCCCCCTCCAACCTCTATTCACCATATAAACAGGAAACCAAAACCAAAAGTGTTTATAACCACCTTGCAAAATCCAGTGTTAGGAATTTCAAGCTCAGGTCAGAATTTCTTTCACTATTTGTCACATTCCAGCGAGGCCAAACCTTGCTCTGTATTTGCCGTCATGTACGCAGTGGAATTGGACTTCGGCCAAAGAGAACAGAAGGAACTTCACCGGCACCATTATTCAGCAAGGTCAAACCCGATTTAGGTTTGAAACCAAAGCCAAAACAGGGCATCTTGAAACTGTTAGGAAACTATTCCAGATCTTAAACAGACCAGGGGGACTGTGTACATCTCCCTAATTGCACATGTCAATTTATGTACAAGCACTTGGTTTAGTCAAGCTCCATTACCCCCCCACCCTCCATCCCATCCCACCTCACTTCTCTTTTTCATCTTATTCACAAACTGAGCTCGGTGGATGTATATGAAAATTATAACACACGATTATGTGTGTCGCTCACACCATTAAGGCGTGTATTCTTTAGTGGGGTAAACGGTGAGGTAAAGAAACACACACACGCACACGGGTGCTCAAAACAAGTCGCTGAGACAAACCATTTCAATTCACAGCTTGACAGCTTGTTAATGTTGTGTGACTTGTCTGGGAACAAAAGATGCATTGCAGAAACTCAAGATTGCATGTAATTAATCCAATCCCAGCAATAACTCTCTCAGATGTTTACTGTATTCCGCTATCAGTGCTTAGGGAGACAAATGAAGACCTCACACATCCATGGGAGTCTGCTGCTTCCAGATAGAGCGGATAGCAGGGCAGGTGAAAGAGCTGTTGCTCACTTCTTAAGCCGCTGAGCACTATATAATGTTTTAACACACTTATTATAACCCTTTAGGGATCTAACTACCATAATGCTGTCATCACCTGGTCTCAGAGCTGTGGCGCGTTTGTGTGACACAATCGTCCGTGAGAGAGAACCATGGGAGAGCGACCAAAGCAAACACAAAGCAGAGATTATGTAGGCGTTCCCCCATGAGATTTGGTCTTTAATAGATCTTTAATTCACATTGATTGCTGACATAAATATTTATATATATATATATATTTTACCCAGTTTCATCTTTACATGGCAGGGCTGGAGCGCATATTATTTCAGACACCAGTCCTAAGCGATACTAAGTAAACACAGGGCCAGTATTGACTATACCAATATTGATACCAATACTTTTAAGCTTTAAATGCAGCTTTTGTAGGGCAGAGCAGTGTCTCATGATTTATGAGATGAATCATAATCCAATTTGCAAATTCTGAACGCAATAACCACTAAATCACTGTGATTTTTACTTTCTATAATAATAAGGAAGTTAACAAAAGAAGAAACACCTTTCAGCTTGTCATATATTTTGAAATTGTTTTATTTTTAGACCTTAAATGTAAATGTGCCTGGCTCTTTCTATAGACCACAAAAATGCATGCGACAGTAAGAACAAAAAGGTTCTGATATATTTTAATAGTCCTTTAAGATATATTTTTAAGGTCAATTTGATATCAGTCTGATACCAATACCAGCGTCAGTATCAATGCTATCGATATTTAGATAGATCTGCTCAGCTCTAGCAATGGTCCATTATATGGTGCCCCTGCAGGTGGTGGAGTACTAGTGGGAAAATTGAGGAGCTGAATAAAAATGGATTTTTATTAAATAAAGTTTACCGATGCGATCATGCAGACCTTTTCTCCAGAAAAGTTCAACTGGATTCTTTAAAAAAAAAAATCCTAATAAATGTAAAGAAAAAAAAAACTTTAAAATTGTGGCGTATGGCTCGTGAAATTGTTCCTGCTTCTGAGGTGGAGCTTGCCAGGAAAAGTTCAAGAACTGCTGCATTTGGGGAAAGGAAAAAAAATCTGTCAATTAAAAAGAAATCTTTTCACAACAACTTCACAGTGTCTGTACCCTGGCTATTTTGGATTTTCGAGTAAATAGCCATGTTTGCAAAGCAATCTTCTGGTGGACACTTTTAAATCTAGATGTAGGATGAAAGAGAGGCAAGGCTCCGGCATGGTGACCTCAAAAACAAAAACAACAAGGCTGTAAAAGTCAAATCATCTTTCTCTGCATCTGGATCTGTAGGACAATAAGACAAAAAAAAACTAAACTAAATTTTAAAACTGTAAAAGTTGTATGCTTATTATGCAGGAGAGAACAACCATCCAGAAGCATAGCGTTGTTACAGTCCTATCTGTGATTCAGCTTTGGCGTGTTCTTGATTTGTGGCACTACATGATTAATCCTGGTTGGTGTGGAGGACGGTGACTTTCATTGCCCTGTTGCGAGCCATAATGACTTCAAACACTAGGGTAGCCTATTCAAACAGGATTAGCTGTTTTCCCCACTTCACACAGGCAAAATTACCCTACCCCACCAAATATTTCAATAGTGGGTACATTGGGTTGTTAAAATACCTTTAAAAGGTCACCCAAAGCCATCATCAAGGTTTGTTGTCTCACAAGTTCTGAGTTACACTGAGAGGCGGTCAGGATGTCTTCTGGGCTTTGCAAAGAGGGGAGTCACTCTCCTGGTTCACAGGAAAGATGGCCAAACATGTTTGCTCATGCCATGGGACACAGTGTTTTCAGGGGAACAGCAGGAGCAGCACAGGGTGGGGAGGAGTGAAAGAAAGAGCGAAGGAGTCTGGTGGCCACATGTCGCTGGTGCTGCTCAGTGCTTGGATATTGCAGTCTTTCGTGTTAAACATCGACACATAGGCTGAAAATAAACCAAATACAGGGTTAGAGTTGTGGACTGACGTACACAGGCCTCAGCTAGGATTTCTTCACAGTTCAGGGCTGAAAACCAACCCTGATCTTCAAAGTTTCACCTCAAAACACTCTGAATGACTTAAATGCTTCAATATTTCTATTCATCTCCAGATTTCACTATAATACCAATGACTTAGTTCAGGTGATGTTGCAGCCTGATGTTTATGAATTTGGATATAAATATTTACATGACCATAATTCTGCTTCAGATCTAAACATCTAAACTCTCTTAAAGTGCTGCAAAACACAGTTATTGATTCCACTATAGCTGAAAAATTATATGCTGGTACAATGCCAGCCCTGTTGCCATATTAAGAGCAGACATGCCTATATTAGTGTCAGCGACACAGAGAGGTACGTCTCATTACCACACAGTAAAACCGGTAAAAGAAGACTTTAATT
The DNA here is from genome assembly GCF_018398535.1 of Haplochromis burtoni. NCBI lineage: Eukaryota > Metazoa > Chordata > Actinopteri > Cichliformes > Cichlidae > Haplochromis > Haplochromis burtoni. The sequence goes on from NW_024582450.1 coordinate 1,262,004, forward strand.
GCTTGGTTGCTGTCCTTTGAAAAGCCAAATTTTCCTTGAAAAAAAAAAAAGCTTCCAAAAGCAGACAAACAGAGGTTAAAGCAGGAGGAGAGAGCCACATCAAAACGAGGGGAGTACATGAATCTGTCAACAATGAAGGGCTATTACTGTAGGAGCAGCACCCAGCCTTTGGGAATATGCTGTCAGCTTTGTCATTAAAGGACTGACCTGCACAGGAGAATCCTCAGGCTAGCTCGCACACTGCTGCTGATTTGCTGTTACTTAGCAAAATTTTGTGATCACAGTCATGCAAAGAAGGTTTCAAAATCGCACTCTTTTTTCCAGGTCTAGAAGAATGTGTGTGCGTGGTAAAGGGAGAGAGAACAACAGCGCGATTAACAGCATATGTGTGTGTTTGCATCCTGTCTGTGAAATTAGAAACACAAACACATCCGATCTTAAACAAGCTTACACCATCCAACTTCTGTGAGCAATTACAAAAGTATCGACAACATTACACACCGACTTTGACATGCTAGGCTTAAACCCTTCACCTTTCCCAATGAGTAAACACACAGATCGGTGATAAAGCTAATGGGGCTCCTGCAAACGAGCCACACGGGGAGCAAAGAGAGAGGGAGTGATCCATCTCCATTGTAGGTAACCTTCTCCTCAGTCCAGCCTGGGGACAGGGGAACCACCGCAGAGCTTGTGCGGTAGTTCATGAACCTGTCTGTCTGCTGTCAGACTGCTGTCACACACACATCAGGGAAAGCATCAATACACGCTGGCCTTTCCCCTCGTTTTTCCAGGTCTATGTGTGCGTGTTTTGATTGCTGACGGCCATGTCAGGAGTCAAGTAGAGCCTCTTAAAATGTGGCCTAGGGGCAAGGGTCATCCGCTAATGAGTAGAAGCTTTTTTTCCCCTTTGTTGGCAGGGAGGGAGTAAGGAAATGTGCTCACTAGGTGGTAGCGAGGTGAAGAGGGGGAGAGAGGGGAGAATGTGTGAAGAGATGGGTAGTGGCAGGGGAGAGAAAGGGTGAAAGGGCCCAAAGGGGTGGATGGTGGTGGGGGGTGTCAGGAAGTAGAGCGAAATGGGGAGACAAGAGGTGAGGTCTCAGGTGAGAGGGGGTGATAATGATAAACTGTGCTTCTCTGCCGTGTCTCACAGACAGATGGAAAAAATGGGACGAGAGAATAAGATGATTAAAGTGAGTTTAGGTTTAGAAAGCACTTGATTGAATTACTTTTAAAAGTCCAATTCTACAGCACAGGCAGCAACCATGTGGCTGTGGTGGTTAAAGTGAAAGCTTAAGTCTGTTTGTCTGGTTCTCAATCCCTATGACAAGTCAGACTTTAAATGACCAAAATAACTACACTTGACTAGCTCACTAGCAGCTCAGGTTTTACTGTATCAATGGGAAATTTTGGCAACTGATGAGGATTTTTAGAACTTTAAGCCGCAGACATTTACAGAAACTGTTTAAATGTCTAGTGTCACACTGAACATGCTTGCTTTTTACTTATTGCTCGTCTGTTTTTTACTTGGTGTTTGGCGAACTGAAGAAAAATTTCCAGAACAAACGGAGGGTAAACGTATATTGTAATCTACTCCATGCTGTATGTGGATGTGTGATAAACAGCTACTATTATCAGGGATCCACATGCAGCACAACGGTTATCCCTCCCCGCTACACACGAGGTGTCGTATAGGAGCTTGTCAGAGGCCAGACTGACCGACCCTGACATACTCATAGTGTTTCACAAGATGCACCTCATACCTCACGGTCTGTATCCTATTGGGTCTGAGACCCTGACAGAGAAGCATGCATGAGGATGTGTATATGGGACCCTGGTGGAGAAGAAAGCTAGCCCTTGTGCTTGGAGAGTTAACCTAAAGTGCTGCAATATCACACAGTGCAAAGAGATGCTTTTTGTTCCCTTGGTTCATCTGATATGACCTTTACCTCGGCAGCCAAGAGGTGTATGTGTGTGTGTGTAGCTTTGTGAGCGTGTTTGTGTTAGCAGCGGCGGGCCGTTTGAAGACGCCTTGATGGTTCTTTTGGTGCTCTCCAGGAAACGTTTGTCTGTGCATTGGATGAGCTCCTCCAGATGTTCCCATAACTCCACCGGTTGTGTGTGCGCGCATGGTGCAGCGTATATCTAGATGAGTGAATGCACGTGTGCTTATTCGTGTACATGTCTATGTGTTTAGATAGAAAGAAGAGGAAGGTGGGCCATGTTCCAATTAGAGATGGGTAAATTGTTGATGTAAAAGAAACTAAAGCTAACATTTACAGGCCGTGACTCTGTGATGTCTCCCATTGTGCCTTCGCTCTGCACTGTGGCATTGAGCCTAAAGTATCGTTCAGATGAGAGACGGGCCTGAAGGAGTGTTTTTAAATTCCACATTATAGTTTCCAAAGTGCACTTCGGTGCTCTAAACACATTTTAACATAAAATCACCACAGAAAACACTTAAGAGTACTCTTTTTTTTCTTGTCTGAACTTTAAATGCCCTGCTGAAGTGTCAATGAGCAAGACACAAACTCCTATTCAGCTCCAGGCAAGCTGATCTGTGGCTGATCTGGGACTTTGACCCCTCTGCGGACAAGGGAGCAAGTTAATATATGATTTTCCTTTGTGAAAACAGAGAACTACAGAAGAGCCATAAAATCACTCACAACTTAATGGCCAGTAAGAGACAAACCTGAATGCACCAAAGGTGCATATACGCTGCCACAGTGTGATGGTGAGAAAAAAAACACAGTCTTTTTGGAGCAGTGAAGTAGTTTAACCAGGAAAAGTTGAAAACATTTCTCACAGATGCCACTTTTGTGCAACACTAAACTATTAACAAAGTAAACATGCTGCCTGTGACATTGCCAGTTCATTGCAGACCATTAAAACAACAGCAAAACAATCTCCCCTTAAGACCCATTTATCATATGGTCTTCGTCAGCAGTTTCAATTACCTCGTTATTCTGAACATATTTAGAACTTGAGTAGTTCATTTTGGCTTTGGACTTATCAATTAATAATGCAATAATTCATTCTGGAAAGTTCCAAAGCAGTTGAGCAACATTCATCTGCTGATCAAAACCATGTGATGCAGCTGAAAGCTTCAGACAAAAACGAAGTCACTTCCCTTTTCTCCCTTTTGCTTGCTCTTCTGTTTTAATCGCTTATATTTAGGAGACTACCTATCTTAGCGGGTTCCCCACCAAAACTTCCCGTATTTGAATGCAATTAGAAATCGAGTGGTTAAAGTGTTCATTCACTTCACTGCATGCAGTCATGCTCGCTAGCAATGGCCATATGGTGTCACACCACAGACAGTCCTCCATTTTTAAACACGTGAATGACTTATAAAGTCATGCAGAAAATAAGTTCTCAGTGGCAAAGGATGTTTTACAAGCTATTGAATCATGGAATGTACTTAGTTGTTTTTTTAAGCTTCTTCTTGTACATGATTACATATAGGAAATGTCTGTTTGCTTTTTCTCACTGAGGTACAGCTGTGTGTCTTAGAAATTATAACAGATACAGGATTTCTAAAGACAAATTCTAGCAGAAGCATATAAAAAAATAAAAGAGGGCATCGGATTGAGGCATGGGGTGCACCACTGTGATGACCAATCTTGAGTGTTTACCACATCCTTGAGATTTTTTCAAAAGCAGGCCAAGTGAAATTAAAATGGCTTGGTTTCTGGCACTAAGAAACATCCAAAGCCATTTGGCTTCTTAAGAAAAAACATTTTCTTGACTTTTGAACTGGTTTAAATTGGAGGTGTAATATTAAAAAGAGCTATGATAGTTTTTTTTTTTTCTTCAAGACTCAGTATAGTGGTGCAGGAAACATGAAGAAAATACCTGCATGTGATCATCAAAGGTACTGAACAATAACATTGAACGAACAAAAACACAATGCAATGCTTTACAAATCTCATAAACCCATATTTTATTTACAAGAGATCTGTCAAGGTACGGCTGTGTGGCAGGCAGGATGTGGGACCCAAACGCAAAACACTCAACAGAGGAATAAACTTAAAGAGGCTTCTTTATTGCAGTAGCATATTTTACAAAACAAAAACTTGCAAAAACAATACCAAAACTAGAAACTGGGAACGAATAACAAAAACACTGGGAAACCTGGAAACTAGGGATGGCGCTCTCAGGGAGCACAGAAGGAGACACACACACAATATGGAGAGGGGATGACACAACACTGACTGAGAGAAACACAGGGCTAAAATACACGGAGGGATAACGAGGGAATGGGACACAGGAGGTGAGCACACCTGGGAGTAATCAAACACAATGCGAACAGGGGAAGCCAAACTAGACATGAAACACAGACTTACAAAGTAAAACAGGAAACATAACACATAGACATGGACTTGACAAGGGGATACAGAGCAACCATGGAACACAGAGACATAAACCAGAATACTGAGAACGCTAACATTGAAACCAAAAGACTAGAAATGATAAATACTGACAAAATCAAAATTTAATAAGAATGCACAACTCAAAACACCGGGTCACCGACCCAGGACCGTGACAAGAATATAGAAAACATCAAATGTTTAAACTCAGAACATGATTGCAGGAACACACCTCTAAAAAGTTGAGAAAGGCTCATGTGAAGGGAATGTGAAGAGTAGTGTCACGATCCTGGGCCATTTTGCCCCAGTGTTTTGACTTTTAGTTTATGTTTAAGTCCTTTAGGTTTCCTAAGTTTAGTTCTATCATGCCTAGGTTGTCATTATAGCTCTTTGTTATTAGCTTCCCCTTGTGTCTTCCTACCCCTGTGTTAAGTCTCCCTTGCCCTTCATGTGTTTCATGTCTTGTGTTGTCAAGTTCATGTTGTCATATCTGTGTCTCATTATGTTTCCTGTTTTATTTTGAAGAGGTCTTGTGATCCTGTGTTCATTGTGTTTAGTTTTACTCTTCCACTGTGACATTGTTATGTTCATTTGTGTCAGCTGTTTCCCCGTGTGTTTCCACTTCCCCTGATCACCTGCTGTGTGCTTTTAGTCTGTGTGTGTTCATTCATTACGTGTCAGCGCGTCTGTTATGCTATCTTGTCTCCATCATTATGAATTTATGCCAGGTGTCCATGTTTCAGGATTCTGTTATGTTTAGTTCACCCAGTTTAGGTTATGATTTAGTTTAGCCTTTGCCTTTGTTTTATATCTCTTAATCCAGCCTCTAATAAACGGCTTGTTTTCAGTTAATATTACGTATTGTTATTTTGCGTGTCTGCACTTGGGTCCCACTTCTTCACTTCTTACAGTCTGCCTCACCCAGACTGTGGCAAGTAGTTGCAGGAGGTTTGAAAGAATGGGAACGTTGTTTTTTTCTCGGCCGATATAAGTAACGGTACAGAATATATTACTAAAATATGCAGGGCATTCCATGACTTCACCAATGAAGGTACCTTTCCAAAAAAAAAAGTTGCCAATTCCATAGGCCCTGATGGACTCCTATACCATCAGTGATGTGGGCTTTTGAACTGAACCTGATAACAAGTTGGATAGATCATCTGCTCTTTAGTTCAGAGGATACAGCATCCAAGTTTACCCCAAAGAATTTCAATTCCTATTCATCTGAGCACAGAAGAGTTTCCTTAGTCCATTTTCAACGAGCTTAGGCCAGAGAAGACAGCAGTGTTTCTGGACCATATTCTTTGCATGACTTTGTCTTTGCATGATAGTTTTAACCTGCAAAGAACTGGAAGTGTTCCTGAACCCATGCAATGATTTGCATGACAGAATCAGGCCTGTTTTTAAAGCAGCACCACGCATAGTTCTGACGATCACGGGCTTGTCTTTTATACACAAAAAATCTCTCCAGATTTGAGGAATCTCTTGATGATTGAATGTACTGTAGCAGATGAAATATTCAGTCTTTTAATTTTACATTAATGAACATTATTCTGAAAATGTTCCACAACTTCTAGAGTCATTTGTCTTGCTAATCCGTGAACCTCTGCCCATCTTCATTTCTGAGAAACTGTCTAAGATGCTCTTTTGTACCCAAATATGTTACAGACCTGTTGCAATGAACCTAATTAGTTGTAAAATGTTCCACCAGGTGTTTCCTTTTAGTACTACTTACTTTTTCAGCCGTGTGGAAAGTAAGTAGAACTAAACTGTTTTCAGACATGTTGCTTCAAAATGAGCTAATATTTTTTCACAAGTTATACAATTTCTCTAATCAAACAATGTTTCATGTGATATACTGTTAATAAAATATGTACTTATGAGATTTGCAAATCATTGCTTTTGGTTTTTATTTACAATTTACTCGGCATCCTAAGATTTTTGGTATAAATTTGAGGCGCTAGCCTGTAGGACAAGCACCACATCACTGACTTATTTAAAGCACATACTGTAAATGGATCGACGATAAGTTAACTCAGTGTTACATTTTCCTCTGTTAGGCTGTCTTCTCAACCCACTAAAAACATCTCCTGCCTGCCAATTTTTAGCCAAAAATTTTAATCCTTCCCTACTACTGAAAAGCCACATTTGAGTGTGGACCATGAGCATCTGTGGAGTACAAACAATTAATCCATTAGTATTAAGAACTGCTCTTGCTCACCTAAAGGAGCCCATATCCTTGCCCACACCTTCTGTACTAGCCTCTGCTCCCCAGCACACACACACATACAAAACACCTCCATCCTCCAGACAATCTTGGGTTTTGCATGCTCCCACGTCTGAGGCTGCATGGGAGCATCTTGGTATCGTGAGGTGTGGTACTTCTCTGCAGGGGAGGGGGTCATGGGGATCAATGGTCCTCTCCTGCTTGACAAAGCGCAGACAAAAAGGGCCTTCTCTGACTGAGACAGGCGGGCCAGCCCACACACACCTGGATAGCCAGGAATATCATAAGAAGGCTCATAGTGCTTCAAAGCCACTCTGCCACCTGGCTGTGTGTGTGTGCGTGTGTGTGTGTGTGTGTGTGTGTGAGGATATGACACACACCCACACCAAAGAGGTTTAAATGTTAAGTCTCAGCGAGTGAAGGCCTACTTATCTCAAAGTGGTAGATACACACAGCCACCAACACAAGCAGCTATACATCTACATGTACAGACCAAACAAACACTTAACCACCAACGCACACACGCTCAGGCACATAACCATCCGCACACACACACAGATACAAATGCGGCTGGGAACCTGGGTGCAGGGCTGCTGTAGGAGCTGTTTGAAGCCAGCTGTCACAACCTGACAGCCTGTTGTTTTAGAGGCCTTTGGTATGGCCGAGGGGCCGAGGGGAGAAAAACAACACCAGGAATGTGTACAAGTCAGGACCCAACAGTAAATCCTTCGTCCGTTTCCTTTCTCTCAGCGCAGACAGAGGTGAGCAGGGTCGTCCGAGGGAGAGACCAGAGGGACGTGGGAGCACCTCAAGTCTCCCAGATGCGCCACCAAAGTAATTTTCTCACACCTTTTAGTCTTTTTGTCTTGTTTTGATTTCTTTTTTTGTATCTCATATTCCCCCTCAGCCTCTTGCTATCTGTGTTATACTTCACATAAAGTATTTGCTTACGTATAGAACTCTTTCATTATGTGACTGTATCCATTTAGATTAGACACACAAGCAAGTGCTTAGAGGGGAAAAAGAAAAAAAAAAGAAGATAACAGACATTCAACACATGCACATTCTCCGATGATGCAAATGGGCTGCGCTAATCCAGCTAACGTAACACAAATGCACAAACAAACATTAATATACACGTTCCTCTGACACGAGCACGTACAAGAGCTCACAGATGTGAACTCTCGCTCTTGTGGGAAAACAGGTCCTGCTGTAACAATATGCAAATAGGTCAAGAATATGCATGGTCACAGAATATGAGAACATGCAGACACAAGACTCTAAACAGGAAGGTGGAGACCACAGTCTCATGAAAGCACCTGGGAATTGGGTGTGATGTTGCATTGAGTGGTCACTTCACTGCTGAGTTTTTGTAACATTGTCAAAGAAAATAAACAGATTAAAACAACTAATATCAATATTGATGTAAATAGAGGGTGGCACAGTGGGACAGTTTGCCTATTACTGATGCCTCACAGTGAACAGGTCCTGACTTCATATCCATCAACAGTCTGGGGCCTGTCTGTGTGGAGTTTGCATATTCTGTGCCTGTGTGGGTTTGCTCCACAGTCCAAAGACATGCTTATTTGGTTAACTGGGGATTCTAAATTGCCAGTAGTTGTGAGTGCAAGCATGAATGACTGTCTGGTTCTCTATGATAGACTGGCACCCTGTCCTGGGTGTACTCTATTCACCCTATGAGAGCTAGGATAGGCTCCAGCACTCTCATGACCCTAAAATGGATAAGCAATTAAAAAAATGGATGGATGGAAGCTACAGTGGGGGAGATAATTATTTGAAGACCTTCAGAATTAGTTTGGTTTGCTCACTTACGAAGAAATGAACCATTTCTAATATGTTAGTCAGTTAGTCATTGAGTAAATTAAGTATTTGATCCCCAAGTGATACATGAATTTGTACTTGGTGGAGAAGCCCTTGTTATGTCTTGCTTGCTACTCCATAGTAAAGCATCCCTGTCCTTCAAGTTACTCATCTCATTGTTTTTCTCTCAGTTTGTTCCAGTTTCCATTTTTTCCAGTACATCACTGTTTCCTTTTAAACCCTATGGGTGTATATTCCAAGTAAAGGAACAAAACAAGTATAAAGTATTACATCACATTAAACTACATTTTCCTAAGTGGGGAAACACCACAAGAACACATGAAATTCAGTTTGTAACATATGAAAACAACAAAATTACCCCTAGTTCCAGCTCAGCCTGAAATATAATGATGTTCAAATGATTTTATACAGTACATGAGATTATCTTTATTTTTTATATGTCTGACAGCATCCAACCATTTAATTTAGAGAATTAAAAAGTCTGATGGCTGATGAATGATTTTCTGTATTTCTGTTTTACAACGAAGAGAGGAGTACTGGTGTGTGTTTGGTTCATAAATGTGTTATAAAGTAGTGTCTTCTAACATCGCTAGTATACATCTTTCCACCCACTCCAACCCAATTATATAAAAAAATGCATTTAATGATAGTCTCAGATGTTGATCCAATACAGTTGAACACATTCTGCAACAGGTTCCTGGATATGTTTAATGTTTATATGAACAACATAATGTAACTCTCTGCCCTAAATTGGATTCTGTTTAGCTGCCTCTAATCTTCGCCAGATTATAAAATTTCTCGAACGACAATTAAAGTATAAAAATGCCGCTGCAATAATGAGCAGGTTGTTATAGAGGCTAATTCATCTTCTATAGTGGATGTTTAGGATGTTTAAGCAAGAGTATTAATTATTATTGTATGCGTGTTTGCATGTGTGTGTCATGGGAGAAGGTGTATTTGCAGACGTAGACACACAAGTTCACAGGCACAGAAGGGTTACACTAAAGCAGTAGGCCTGGTGGTCCACTTTGCAATACATCATCTTCCTCTACACTCCTCAAGCTCCTCTCTGTGCTTTGAACTGAGCTCAGTTCACTGAGTAAGCTGCCGCCTCCCTATTGGGATACATAGAAAAACCCGGAAAAATCACCATAACACTCGGTGGTGAAATTTTATGGGGCTCTCAAAGGAAAGCTGGACAGATGTTTAAGGCAGGCCTTAACTTTCTCTAGTGTATATGCAGCCCCACAGTAAAATAGGAAACAGCTTTTACTTCTACAAATTATTGTTGTTGTTGTGACTGGCATTCATCATATAACAAAGGAAATGATTCAGATTTAGACTCATGAAATGGTAAATCCCATTTCCAAGCTGTGCCTGCTCCACGTCTCTCAATGACTAATTAAGTTCCTTGGTAATTACATCATGGTCATGAGAGAAAGCAGAGAGGAGGTAGCGTGGAAGGTCTGAGAATAATATTGCCGTATGCACAATTACAGTGACAAATCTTGGTTAAGTGTGAGTATGCTGTGCCGTGCCTGCGTGTGTGGTCAGTGAACATTTGTTTCCACCTTACCCTCCACATAAATACAGCGTAAGTGAGAGCTCTGACAATCAAGCACCTGAGCTAACATGACTCCCTTTTCCCTTCGTTCGTCGACGGGATGGAATGAGATATTCAGGCAAAGACAGAGGGAGGGTGCAAAGATGGAAAAGGGAACATAAAAACTGATATAGAGAAACAGACGACGAAGAGGCAGTAGGGGAATTTCTTTTTTCTTACAGAAGGTCCCATATGTGAAAGAAAAATCTGCCAAGAAAAGAGCTTTTAGCCTCCCCTGGTTATAGCAGAATCAATACCATCCACCATAACTTTTAAAAGACCCTGGTTTTGAACATAAATCCATGACTTTGTCTTCAGGCATCAATTTAAAATGTGGTAGAACGCAAATGTCTGACATAGCTGATTAAACCATTGAGCTCAGACTTATCTCTGTATTGTACAGCTGAGCCTATGGCATGGCTTACTGTCCTGTGACTCTGACTGGATCTGTGTGTCCTACCTCCTGCACAGAATACCCTCACCCCAGTGAATTAGACGAGTAGGGTTATTTTGGGGCTTAACAGATAAAATTTGGATAAAAATGTATAAGGGTGCATTATTTGAGAATCTTAAGCTAGTTGTATGCTAGACATATATATATATTGTTTCCATTGCTATATTTAAGTCTAAAATTATCTTGACCACACAAAACACAATATTTCCCATTCTGAAAATGTATCTGAAGCAGACTATCTCCTGCTGCGCGCTGTTCTGTGTATGTAAGTCTGGACTGCTTCAGCTTGATTCTTCTAACACTGTCTGGAGCTCATTTGTGAAAATATTTTTGACTCTCTTGAAATTTGACTTGGTAAACCATAGGCCAGGAAATAACATCGTAAAATCAATTTACAGCATGCTAGCAGTGTGTATTAATGAAGTCGTTTTTGTTCGAGGGCATAATCACATACCATTGGTTTGGGTGGCGTACCAATCATAGGTTCGATCTTTGTCTCCTCCTATCTGCATGTCAAAGATATTACTCCACAAGCCATAGGTCAATTAACATAACTCTGCTTTATACTACAAATGTTGCTGGAGCTTTGACTTTTACACATCCTTATTCCTCTCTGTGTGCCTTGGAAGCAGGTGAAAATGTGTAAGAAACTTCTCTTCTGTTTTCAAAGGTACTAAACCCCAGTGCATCTATCATGGTGTACAAAGTACCCCACATTACTCGCAGGGCATCTTTTGTCACCAGTGCTTTGAGGCATCTGCTGCATCGACGTGGGTTGTAATACTGATGCAGGTAAGATAATGACATCATTTTAGAGATCTACAAAATCAGCATTAGGAGGCTGGGTGATGGTTGCATAAGTTGCAAATTTATGAAGACTTTGGTTTGCATCCCATTTGGATTTGTGTTTTGTGCCACCTTTTTTGGTTTAATTTCATTATAATTCACTCATCAGGTTTGTTGCATCCAGCTACCTACGCTAGGGTGAGGAAAATATTGTGTTTGAGTAGAAATGGAATTTTTACAACATTAACACTTTGTGTTTGATATATGCCAGTTTCTGAGCCCAGTATCACTAATGCCATGATCAGATTGCATTAATGGGACTGCTTCATCTAGCATTGAAGCGCTTAAAAAAAAGGAGATAGATTGACATATAAACTTTTCAATGTCCCTTTAATCCCTTAAAAATTTTCACTAAACAATGTGCTTGCAAAAGTCCACTAAGCTTAGCAAAACACTTAACTTTAGGCAAAAGTGTCATGCCAATGCACTTCCTTCATGACAGAATACAGTCACTAATGATTAATTAAACGACATGATATTGTTGTACAAATTCATTTATGTCCTTGAGCAGGAACTAATACAGAGCGCTTACTGGTTAATATTTATGAATATATGTAATGCAGAGCCTTCCGTTAGAACTCTAATGACCTGTCTACAATCTGACCTACATACAAATATATTTATTTAGAAAGTAACACTAGCCAACTGTTTCACAGCCGCATTCTTAATCATGATGTGAAGCCGTCTATAGGGACACTGACAATAAATACGGACCACGAGGATACTGCACACTCTCGCGACAGCGTCTCTCAGTTGTTTATACGCAGCTTGTACATAAATGCTAACATGGGGGTCTCCTGATTTTACAGTCTCATATCGAAGCCTGACACTAAGACTAAACCTTCTTTCCAGACTGCTGCACTGGTCTCAGTCCTGGGGGATGATTGCTGGCCTCGACTGCTGCGCCCCGGCCCACCCCTCTGCGGGCTCATGTATTGCCTCGAGTAGCCTCAGTCCTCGGGGAGCCATGTTAAGCAACCCCCCTTGTCTGTGGCTCTCTCACCACCAGGAAACAGGGGCCTTCTCGCGCACCTCTTGGCTGCAACATTTGACAGCTAATATTTTTCTGCCAAATCTGCGTCTGTAATCCGCACTTCCATGTAGGGATCCCGTTACGACCTGTCTTGAGGAGGCCAGCTGTTCAAACAGGGTGATTAATTAAAGGAATTCTGTTTGTAAAACAATCCCCGACCTCTCTCTCTTGCCATCCCATACTATCCCTTCCTGCACTCTCTCTCTCGCTTCATCAACACTCATTTTCTCTCTCCTCTCTCTCTCTGGTTCTCTCCCCTCGGACTCCCTTTCCAGTTCTGGCCAAGCTCGGCGAGTGGTTAGTCTTTATTAAGACCACAGAGCGCAGAGTCTGTGGTCTCCTTGCATTAACTCTGATTCTCCCAGAGGTACTGCACATTAGCAAGACAAACATCTCAAATAAAGCAGGTTGAGCTGGTGTGTGTTTGTCTGTGTGTATCTGTGTGTGTGTGAGCGTGTGTTTCGTCCATCTGTGCGCATGATAGCGAGGGTGGACCCGAGCTCTCAGGGAGGCAGGAGGGGAGGTTTGCAGGGAGGCTGTTTTTTATTGCTCCATGCCTTATAGCAGGTGAGGTCTCTTGTTGCCAATTTCAGAGCTGAACATTTACTTTCTTTCCTCCCTTCATCTCCAGCTCTCAGTCTTTCTGCTTTCCGTGAGTAGTGCAGGTGCTTGCTATTCATCACTGCAGACAGATGCCTCAATTCCCATCAGCCTGTAGCGCACGATGACCTTGCTCGTTCACACCGCAATTCTGTGTCAGAGCAAAGGGTCACATGGACGATGAGCAGGACCAGGGCGGCGTGCTCACACGATCACATTTTTTATAAATGTCGCACACTCCATTGCACAGCTGACTCATCACAGGAACACTGAAACGCACAAACCCCTGCCTGAAGTGCTTAGAGAAACTAGACGCTGGAGTGCTCACAGTACATGAACCACTCTGGGGAGAACACAGCACAGATCCAAGATGTAAACAGCTTTGGCCACACCTAGCACACACGAGACATGCATACACCCGGTGCTCTCAGCTGTAGTCTGTCCACAAATCGGCACAGATGTTTCATCACAAGACACAAAAGAGGTCATAAAACCAATTGGACCAAAACCCATAGCACACACGACCTTACACATGCCTCGCAGTCGGTTCTCTCCCTAAAAAGCCAACGGGGAGTTTTTGAAACTATTTCTATTAGGAGTCTGGGTTTTGTCTCTGTAACAACATCTGTTGTGAAAACAGACTTGGTGAAAGAATTAAGGCAAGGTCCCGGATGAGGGGCCTCGCTACCAGGGTTACTGAACAATGCTGCTTATGAGCAGCAACTACACCACCTGGTCAGCTCAGGGCTCACACACATCAAACACATCACGTCACCTGGGTTGTGGCTGAGACTGTGCACCTGACCTCGTTCACACCAGTGTAATTAGGGAGATTGTGCCAAGTGCCTGTCATGGAGTTTATTAGCAAAATGCCCAAACTTGTTACAAATAAGAATCCAGCCTTGAGAAAAGCACAAATTAAAAAAAAAAAAAAAAGCTGGGAAGTCATAAGCTTTGTGCTTTTGTTCCTTTATAAAACTCGAGAATTTACTTTATCTTTGTATTCTTGTCAGTGAAATCCACTGCTATTTCCTTCATCTGAGTTAAGCTGCCAGACAGGGAGATGTTGAGCCTGATGCTAAGCCTAGTTTAATGCGGAAAGGAGAAACTTAAAAGTGGAATTATATTGCTGCTTTGTGGCTTACAGCAGCCTGGCTCTTCCACAACTCTGGATTCCAACCCTCTGAAATTCCAGGGAGGTATTAGGTGACTCTAACCGGAAATCCCCTTTCTGTGACCGCTGGCGTTTGTTTTCCTTTGCTGAGCTCCGAGATGGGTGGCATTGTGGGTCTAGGCCTCACTCGTTCTCTCTCTCCCACTTCCAGATGCATAGGAGGGAATCGTTAGAGCTGCCTTCATGCCCGGTTGGCATCGTGTGGATCAGGTCCAGCTTCTTACATGCTGGGCTGCTTGGTTACATTTTGCACCCCTCCCTACCTCACTCCCTCCCTTCTTCCTTTCCTCCATCCCTCCCTTTTCCATCTGGCCTTGTAGCCAAGGCTATACCACCAAAAAGGAGGCTCGCTATTCTCAGTGTCTCAGAAGCTGCAAGACCTTCGTGGATAATTACAAACACGCACATATTCATGATTTTGGCAAATTGGTGATATTACGCCTCTGCTCTGTTGGCTGCCTGACTGTTCATGAGGAGTTAGCCAAGGGGCACGCACTGATGACTGGTGCAGGAGTTTATTCCTGGCTGGACAGGGTAGTTGGAGGGGACAGAATCCTGTTTTTATCAGGGTGAATAAAGGCAAACATTGAGGGTTTAAAACAAACAAACAAAAAGGCAAAAAAATAAGCAAAAAAACCCCCACTATGCTTGGAAAGAAAACAAGATAGAGATATGTATTAGGAGGCAATGGGCCAGTTTGGGCAATCCTTTATTTGTGAAAAGTCACAACAAACATGAATAATAGAAAAAACCGCAGGATATCAGAAATGAGAAAACAAGAAAGGGAAGGGAAGGAGCTGGTTGAGGAAAAAAGAAAAAGAGGGGGAAAAACATCTTGAGCTGGAAACATTCCTTTATCCTGGCCAATCTCGGCTGCACCTGTGATGACAACCCCTTGTGTGCAGTGCAATGATTGTGTAACCTGGAATAAAAGGAAGGGGGACTGTGGATGGTGCAAGGGGCTACAGAGAAGGAGAAAATGACATAAAGCGTTCCCCTGACTTGTAAATCTGTGACAAGACCGAAACAGTCACCCTGAAACACCCACCCAGTGTCCCCCTGAAGGGCATAGATGGGAGAAAAAAGGGAGGGTGTCCAGGCACACATCCAATGCATTCCTTCTTTACTCTTGTTACCCATATTTCTCCCCTTGCAGACCCTCTCTTAACCGCCAACTCACACACACACACACACACACACACACACACACACACACACAGCCCCCACACACACACACACACACACACACCACACACGACACACACAACAGCATTCTATGATGGGGCAGTGCGTCTTCTTCCATTCCACACAAGCTGTTGTTCAAATCATAATAGTATGCAGACTGTAATCACATTATTGCACACATGGTGATTTTGACAAGTGGTGGGAGTCATGTGCTGAGGCTTTGGCAAGGTTAGCACACCATTCTCAGCTGTATCTGCAAACACACACACACACACACACACACACACACACACACACACACACACACACACACACACACACACACACACACACACACACACTCTACCTCCATCACTCTCTACCCCCCTCCCAGGCAATATGTTGCTCCACTGTGTTCCGCTGCAACCTGCATGCATTAGTGCAGCCTCATCGAAATCCCATTTCTGTAAATTGTACTTACACATGTGCCTGTCCTCTCCTGAAGACAAAAGAGTCAGTTGTTTTGCTCAAACACTTAAAGTAAGATGTTTTACGTATTACTGTGACGCGTCTTCTTGTGGTCGGGCAAATAATGATGGAAGAAAGACAGAAATGTTATAACATTTCTACAAAAACACAAAACCTTACAAAAACAGAAAAATCTGATTTATTAGAACTTGGGCTTCTTTTCATAGCTGATTCCCTGAGCACTTATTGATACATTATATCATGAGAGATTTCATTTACTGGTCACCTTAAAAATCCAATTACAGCTAAACTGTTTAAGCTGTTTCCCCATACAATATTCTTGTGCTTCTTATTCAATTCAATGTATTTTTAGCAGTGTCATTTGGACTGTCAGCAGTTACTTCTTTGACTACAATAGCATCATAACCAATAAGGCTGATGGCCCAAGCTGTGAAAACGAAACCCCTGCAATAGACAAAAGTACACAAGTGTTATGCTGGAAGAGTGTCGTTGCATGTGACACACAGATAAGAAGAACTCAGTACGTGGGATGTACGAGCATGTTTAGACATGTTGGCAAAGACTGCAAAGAGCTGCAAAGAGTTGCAAAGATTTGTAAAGATGCGACTGGTGCGTAGGCTTGCATAAAAGGTGCTGTGTTTTGACAAGCATGAAGCCAGTGTATTAACATGTAGAGCACAAAGTATTAATTGTGATGACGGCAGAGTGCATCATCTTGTATTAACTGTGAAAGACAGTGTCTTCTAGTTGTGATTACCATCTTCCTCTAACGTCATCCAAGCAGTTTAATACAATTATTTAAATCTAAAATGCATGAGTCATCTTTCAGAACTTGTCTCCGGGAATGGTGAAACTAAACGGTTGTGTTAGTGACTTTCTTGATTCGTGGGAATAAGTTCAGAGCACTTAAGGTAAATCTTTGGCAGTTCTCTGTTTTCCTCTCATTATAGCCTCTTATTTTCATGTACAGAGCTGTTACCATTAAAATTGTATATAATCAAAGGAAATGCTGAATGAAATCTAGAATGTAATTAATTACTTTCACATGGATAATGTGGTGTTGTAACAATAAGTCAGTTAAACACACTTGTATACCATTGTTTCTGGCATTTGATGAGATGTTTGGTTGCTATGGTAATCCAGGTTCTCCGAAAACTGCGCATGCATCTAACTTTCTAACTTTCCAACATAATGAATAATTAAAGTCTACTACCGTCACATCTGCCAATCAGTCCACGGGGTCCCTGAACCCATTAATAATAGCCGCTGGTCCCACCCCAGGCATCCGTGTATTTTTTCCACATTTATATGCAAGTGGAGCAGTGCAGTGAGACACCAAACCCAGTTTTCAGAGAACCAGAGTTATCCCGGTAACCGAACATTCTCTCTCTCTCTCTCTCTCTCTCTCTCGGTATCTCATTATGGGTGAGACAGCCCAGTCCAGCCTTATGCTTCCAGGCCTGTAACACCTTGACACAGGCAGGTCAATGCCTCACACACAATCCAAAGGTCAGGGTACAGCTAAGAGCTCACACTGTGGACTAAGTGTGCCAAATGAAGGCACAGTCACAGGGATGCACTAAGACCTGCCCAGATAGCAGCTGCACAGATTTTCCCCACCAAAACACCTTTAAAAAGGGCCCTTGGGTTAGCCATTCCTCTGATGGAATGTGCACAGGAGGACGCACTACCTGTAACTCTATTACAATAACTTCTGATAGGACATAGGCGTCACTGTATGGGAAAGAGACCAGAAAACTGAAAGCGGGTTGCATTTCCTAATCTGCTTAGACCTGTATAAGTAAATGCATAATGCTCAAACAGGGCAAAGTAAAACCTCTTCTGGCAAATTACATTCTACAATTCTACAAATTACACAGGGTCAAAAGCTAACAGCTCCCGTACTTGGCAGCTATTTGGGGTTTTGCAGATACATGACCACTAACCATGTGACATTAACTTGTCTTTACTTCAGATGTGTGACAATCACAGTGACAATGTAGAATCAAGTGAAAAATATTCCAGGGAAACGATAGGGAAACATTTCTATTCCTCAACCAACTGGCAAAAACCTTCTTGTGTTTGTTTTGTATTATTAATAATTAAGACTTGTCTGCAAACACTGTCGAGCTATTCTCGAAGCTGTAGTGAAAGTGTAAAAAGTGTGACACAAACAGAAGGCTTGTTTAACTTCAGAGTCAAATTTCCAACTTTTGAAATGTTGTCTGCATCATTGAGCTACTTTTGCTTAAAAGGCAAAACTCCAAAACTCCATTTGCTCTTTCTGAAGTTTTACTGCTGGGTTAGTAGTTAGCAAATATTTTCAGAAGAATGGGAAAAACTGAAAAACTGCAGGCTACTGTCACTATCTGCTAGCAACCAAAGCAATCACCAATAGTCTTTTGGTGCGCCATCCTCTTTGCAACTGATTAAACCCACTGATAGCAGCAACCTCCATGATCTGCTGGTCAGTTGTGGAAAACACATTTTTTCCCTAGCAACCAATTGTTGTGCATTGTCTAATATGCTAGGCAACTCTTGAGCAGTGTGCCCACGATCTCATGTGAGAAAGCTCAATTGCCTAAACTTAGGTATGAAGGCAAAGTTTTGGGGGAAAAAAATCACATTTCCAAAGTTATTTCTTAGCGAATAAAACAGAAGACGTGCATTTTTGCACAGTGCAAACAGATCTATTCCAATATGTGCCATAAAGTAGACTCCCTCCTATGCTTTTGTTGTACTGTTTCTTAATGAAAGTGCTTCAAAGTCAGAAACACTGCCATGAACTCCAAGTAATTTTAATATATGCTCCAGAGCCTTTGGCGAGGGAAGGTAGATGTGAAAAGTCTCATCGTGTCTTCCTCAGGTCACTAGTCTGCAGCCTCCTCACTCAACCCCCTGGCCGTGATAGCTGATTATCCTGGCCAGGACATTTGGAGAGACTGAACCAAATCAATCCCTGCCATCGCCAGGCCCATGACACAGCCACAGCCATGCACTGCATCCCTAGAGAACCAAAGAATAAGATGGATATCTCCTCTCAAATCATAGCAGGTGGCCCATGCCTTGAAACAGCCAGGTAAACTGGGATTATGTGGTTATAGTAACAGGTGGAAGCCATTAGCTTTGACGGCTAGCAAATAGCTAAACAAACAGAAGCTTAGTTGATGTGCTAGCTTGATAAGATGCAACTCTCCAATAATACAACAACTTATCAGAAAAATATATTCTTGTAATGAAACTATAATTACAGTGTAATAACGATTAATCCTGAAACCAGTAAAACCCACATTAAAAAACTACATTAACAGCTGCGTGTTTGTTAACAATTAAACTCGTGGTCCAGACCTCTTGAGGAGCTTTCATAGGGTAGAAAACGAAAAAGCAATACTATCTCGTGTCGAGCCAGTGGCTATTATAATAAAGGGGTCGAGGAAAGCCGTGTCCTTGAACTCACTGGTCTATCTTGGGCTTCTGTGATTGGTCACATCAGAATCCCAAAATAAGATACGGAGTGAGGTTTGAAAGAGAACAACAATAACACAATACTGTCACCATGAGGTCAAACTGAAAATTAAATTATTGGTTCACATTTTTTTTTCCAAAAGTTACACTTACTGAGATAACTTGTGTATTTTAGGTTGCAGTAGCCATTCAGTTTGATCACTGCCACATGGATTGGTGTACATTTGCTCAGTAAAAAGGCTCACGAGAAATACAGAAAATTAGCAGTCTTTTTGACTAGTGAACACATTAATCTAATGTTGACCTAAATCTCAGCAGATCCATCTAATATCAGAGTGAAGAACTCTAATAACAGGGGGATATTCTGAGTACAACAATCCAACTGAGAAACAACCCACAGTCTCAGTTCACACATCGGGATAATGTGAGAACGTCAAGGGCTCGAACCCGCCGCACTGCTTTCTTTCTGCCCCATCTTTTCTCTTATTTCTTCAGTGGTGTGGTTGTGCTCTCCACTGCACCGCTAAAAAGATCAGACTGTGGAGTGGGCCTCATCCAGCTGGCTCTTTATAAGTGTGTGTTTGGAACAGACTTGGATATTGAAAATAGTTGTAAGAGAAATTATACTGAAAACAGCTTTGTGCTAGCGAGACAAAGAAGAGAATAACTACCAAAACAATGGCTTACCAGATCTTTCCACAAGCTTAATGCCAATCAGACAGCGGGCATACAGTTCAAAGTCAGAAAGGAAAAATGACGGAGGGCAAATTGATGATATCCGCCACAATTTCCCTAAAACATTTAGTTAACAAGGAGAATGAATTTAATCATCTAAACTAACAAAGGCATGCCAGTCCACTTCACCCCACTGCAGTGTTTACTTCCTGAAACAAGCATGCCAAGTGTTTTTAAAATGAAGATATTTTAAAAGATGGATAGACGAGGCTGACAGACAGACAAGGAGTCAGCGCAAACAAATGTATGAAAGCATAAACAGACTTTGCTTTTGCGAGTGAGATGTACAACAGAGCTGTGCTGTCCCTGACTTTTATTCACTGCGCCATTGTGGTCTCTGATTTATAGCGGAAGAAAGAGATGAGAGAGAACATTTCCGTCCAAACAAAGAAAGCAGATGTACTTTATAAACTCACCGCACTAAAAAACATACAGTCCCCCTGGTTGTTAAAGGTTTTCGCTTGACACGTCAAAAACATTTTGTGCAACTCCAAATGCTTAGATGTTCATCTTTAAAAGGTTGCCTCCTTTTTTGCACTCTTGCTGCAAACAGCAGATAATACTCAGAGCCCAGGAATCCCTGGAATGGTTTTGTTAAACTTTGTCTGCAGGGAGAAATATATTGTGACGATCCCTGGAAATATGATGCCTATATTTGCCTTCTGTCTGAGAAGATGCAAAGTGAGACCATCAGTCTATCAGATTTGAAGAACCGTAACGAGATAGTAACGGTTTTTAGCACGCTAAGAGTGTAGCTGTTAACATTTTGAACCCTCACAGGCTGTTATCTGGTCTCCAGCATGCAGGATTGGCACTGTGCATGCCACTAATCTCAAGCAGTAAAGCAAAGGGGAAAAAGGTGTCAAGATAACTCAACACATGTGGGTATCCTAGCATTAATCGAGAGAGAAGGTTTTTTGCCACAGATTACGTTTGCTGCTATCACATCAAGAAATCACCTGAAATAAAATAAAATAAAAAAAGCCCATATCCTTTTGAAATGAAAGGAAAAACAATGTCTTTGGGCTGCAAGAAACAAAAACAACAAAACAAAACATGTGTTTCACTGGTTTTGTATTTGCCTGTTTTATATTTGTGGGTGTATTTATTTCAGATGAAGGAAAGCCAAGGAGAAAGCCAAGGAGAGTATGCCAGGCCCCAGTTAGTATGCAGGCTATAATTTCTGTTTCCTTTGAAGTCTCTGTATGTGTGTGTTGAGCGCGTATGTGTGCCAGTCCATTGTGGTGTTGGGTTATGTGGTGTGGTTTTTCTGAAATACACTTTCCTTACATTAGAGTAAAGGTATTCAGTGAGGGTATCCTTAAGATCGCTTGTGTGTAGGAAACTGTGTGCACTTAAGTTGTAGCAAGAGTATCGATCGAGTAAAGCGCACATACGATACAGTGCTTTACGACATAAGAAGTGAAGAACAAAAGTTTCCATGGAGACAGAATATCAACATTATAACCTTTACAAAGAGGGCTGTAGCGGAGTCTTTTATACAGTTGCACAGGTGGTTATAGTTTCGTGTACACCTTGTATATGCATATTGTCTATTTTATCGCGTCGAAGCAAACACTGGACAGAACTGAATTGAAACCTAGTCTGTTATTAATGTTAAATAAGAAAAACAACAAGAAAAAAACAGTTAGCAGCAACAGCGCAACTACTTCAGCAGATGGGCCGATTCTTCCTGTCTGCAGCCACTCAGGCTGTGATGATAGAGCCAAAATCTCTCCTCTCAGCACCCCAGAGATAGAGGTGCATAAAGGGGATGAAGTGTGCGAGGGTGCAAATATAGGTGACTTGGGTCATGTCAGGAAAGCTGACTAAACTCATGTTTTCCTCTCTGTTTTGGCTTTCCATCCACATTGGGCAACCATTATTCACACCCAATAAATTGGTTAGTAGATGTTTATATGGATGCAGTCAGATCAAATTACTGTTGTGTACTCATTTAGGTTAAAAAAAAAAGGTTTTTGGAAACAGGCACATACCAAGGAGAGGTAATCAGATGGTTTGCGTGATCACACTTGAGTCTGCATAGAAAATGATATTTTACACAAGCTAATGATTGTCTCAGCAGCCTTAATTGTTTCTGGCATAAAGATGAGAGCAACAGTAGTTTGAGATATATTGTGTAAATGCGTCCAACTGTTTGTCTTATGAGTTGATAATGGCTGTACTCTTTTCAGTTCGCAGCTTAGACTCGCCATGTGACAACGGCAGCTGCAGAAACATCACGGAGCCTGATCAAAGTCAGATACACGGAAACATTTCAATCAAATAAATATCCGAGCAGTTTACAAGACAGAAGTTTAGTTCAGCAGGTCTTATGAAGCAGCTTCCTATCTATTTCATATCATCAATATAGTAATAATAGTAAGATAATATTAGTAAGATATTCTTTATGATTTATGCAAAAAACATGTTTTTTTCATGTATACATGTGGTTTAACACAGGAAAGGTTCACAGTGACTTGAGGCATATTTTTTTTTCCTTTGGTAACATTTAACCGTGCTGTGTTCATTAATGAGACGATATAGAGGTCACCAAAGTGCAATCTTAGACTAGCACTGCCATTTGGCTCTTGTTTCATCTTTTAAATTTGGGTAGAAAACTCAGAAAACAACTTGAAATTCTGTTTCCATTAAAAGCAATATTCTCTGACAAATAAGGTTTCCAGATGTATCCACCTTAGTGTGGATGTGGCTTCAGTGACTGTTTACTTACTCACTTGGCTTACTAACTTACAACAACCCATGGAGTATTCATCTAATTAATGTTGCAGTTTTGTGGCTGTGGCTTTAGGGTCTCCTAAGAAAATACTTTAAAAATACCCCCACCACACCGTACCATTCAGAAGTGAGAGGCAGAGACTGTCATTAGTTCATGTTGCCTGCTGAGTGACACAACACAGACAAAGCCTTTAACTGGGAACATCAAAGGCGAGTCAATTAAGGCAGCTATTGTGTCCCGGCTGTGGGTACCTGGAAGGAACAAGAAAGTCTTTTTGTGTTGCGGGAACAGCTATGGCTTGTTTAGGTGACTCAAAGAAAATGGACCCAAAACTGAGTCACAAACACTAATTGACACTTAGAATAGAAATTGACTCACCTTCTAAATGAACTCTACGTGACCCTGAGAGGGAAACTACTGCTTCATGCCAATGCGGTAACTCATGTCAGTAGAAAGGTGTTATTGAATAAAGACAGGAGATTAGAAATATATTGTAACCATGACACACATCATGTTTTAAAAACATTATAGTAGCCTTCAGTAGCATGGAAGATGGAATTATGATACTCTACTGCAAATATGTGGAACAACAAAAATGTGGATTCGTGTAACACATCTGTGTTTGTGCGATTTTTGCTTTGTAAATGCTTCTTTTTAGGTGTCCATAGTGATCGATACAAAAAAAGATAAAAACATGCATTGTAAAATATATACATTTTCCACTGGAGCAATTGCCTGTGCATAAAGTTGCCTCAACATTGTTGGAATACCCATAATCTATCTCTCTGTATAAAGGGAGAGCTATACAAACAAACACCAACATAGTGATTATGATTTTTAAAAAAGTATAAACAATAATTGGAAACTTACATACAATGACAGATCCTATTTTAATTATATACGCATGCTCTCAGACAGATTTAATGATCAACTTCAACTTTGCTTATTAAGTACATTTCTATAATTAGCTCGGTGTATTTGAATGATTTTATCTGGCCATGTTTGGTCTTCGTGGGATTTTTTAAATTCCAGCTTTGGAACTTTAATCGGAGCATTAAGCAAAACGATCTTTTCTCAGTTACTCAGAAAAAAAAACAATGTGTCAGATAACCCAAATAATGTTCGACTTCACAACCTAACATGTCGTTATTATTTTGGAACCCTTGCCTATCTCAGAGTAACACCAACCTGCCTCATCACATGCTTGATATCGTGAATCTGCTTATCTGTGAGGTTTGCAACATCGCCTTAGAGGAGGCATATCAGGGCAAGGCTTAGTTCTGTGTCTGATCTTGTGAGCTGTGGATATGTCCGCCCTCTGGCCCACATGTGAACACAGTTGTTTAGCACGAGTCCAGATAGTGGCCCCTGAGCTGTGAAACCCCACGCTTGGCAGGATGCAGGACTGCAGCGATAACACACCTGTGTACTGATGGAAGGGGAGACAATGTCCCAAACAGATTAAACGCAAACTGATTGCAAAACAAGATGCATAGTTTTACTAAAGGGATAAACACGAGATGGAAAAATTATAAAAGAAACCAGATGAAAGACGCTGCTGGATGTTTTTATCTTACTGCCTTTGAGTCATTTCTGTATGTGACCATGAGTACATGTGCATGCCTGTCATTCATATAGAATATCAGGGTCTATTCAGGTTTCGAAATCCTAAACAGCCAATAAAGTGAGACACATTCAAATCGATTTTCCACAGCTAAACCTCAGAACCACAGTGTCAGTGGCATATTTTCAACAACCACATTCTGACATGATATAAAACACTCTAAAATGTCAACACTGATGGACGATGGGAGCGGAGAAGCTGAGAGTCTGATCTCAATCTTCTCTTTTCTCTCCTCACCTCCTCTGCAGCCTTCAGGAGATGCTCTGTTGTCACGTAAAAGTCTTTACAGTCTGCTGGCAAAAATGCCATTTTCAAAGACGTATCTCTTGAATCCTGTCAGAGCAGGCAAGAGATAGCCCGACTAATCTCTAACAACAAGGGGTGTATGATGTGTTTAGGAGTTTTGCGCAGAATGATGTGTGAATATTTGTGTTTATCTCGGCAGTAGATAAACTGCAGGTGATATGATACAGATGGTGTCCCTGAATTTCTCTGACATTCCTCTGTCACGATCAAGTCCAAGTTAATGTCTACAGCTGTTAGGGTGATGTTTCGCATGAAAGATTTCATCTGCTCATGCAAAAATAGTTTGACAATTTAGGGAAAAACAATTTAGTTTTCTTGCCAACAGTTCGATTAAAAAAGTATACTACTTTCATGACTGTGAAATATAAAGCTTCTTCCCATCAGCTTAACGTAACATAAAGATTTAAAACAGTGGAAACAGCTGCCTTCCATTGCTATTTAACTCATTAAAATCCATTTATTTAATAGTTTTACATTTAACATGTGTGCAAGGATCTTTACTTTTTATTTTCTTTGTCAGGGCGAGTGCCCTCCTGGCATCTCTGCACTTTGGCTTAGTCCAGAACTGTTAACGAATTCATTTACTGTGGAAAAACAGCAGCATCAGTTCACTTCCCCTCAAGGTCTGGTCCTTGTGCACCTCTGGTTCTCTTTTTACCACTAGTTCTAGAATTGCATCCGGGATTTCATCAAAAACCTAATATTTTCAGAGATTTCTAACATTAACTGTTTCAAGCTGACCTGGCTTGCATGTAATGGATGATCACTAGCGATGAGATTGTGGGCTATTCACTCAAAAGAAATGATTATTTCCCCTCATACACATGAAGCTGTAATTTTAGGTGAAGTTCAACTGGAATATATAAAATGTAAAAAAAAAAAAATAGAGCAAAAAGGTTTTATTTAAATAATTTAGTTGAATTATTTGAATTTGTTCACGTAATAAATCGTTATGGTGAATATGATTGAATATATACCAATCAAGTACATTTCATTTGACCTGATTCCATAAACTTTCACATTACACATTTTAACTATGTAACAAAATTATCTGGAATTTGCATGTAATCAAACTACTTATTCTAACTGGCAGATTCATGGAACTATGATAACAACTCTAGTGGTTGCAATAGAAATTGCCTGTGATGTCAATAAAGAATGTCATTAAGGATCTGGAAGTACGAATATTCAACAGTCTTAAGTTACAGACACAACGATACCTCTTCATAAATTTCACCTCACCCTGAAATAGACTGGTGACCTGTTAAGTGCATACCCTGCCTCTCACCCTATGACAGCTGGAATAAGCGCCAGCCCCAAGCAGTTAAGAAAATGGATGGGTGCACATTGCCAGTTTTGGGTTGCACACCCTTTTAGCTTCAGAACTGCCTTAATTCTTCATGGCATGGATTCAACAAAGTACTGGAAACATTCCTCAGAGATTCTGGTCCACACTGACATGATAGCTTAGCACAGTCGCTGCAAATTTATCAATGATGTGAATTTCCTGATCCACCACATCCCACAGGTGCTCTATTGGGACCTGGTGACCGGAGTCCTTTTGAGTACAGAAACCACTTTTAGGTGATTTGAGTGTTGTCATAAAGGGTTGGACATGGTCAGCAGCAATAGCCTATGTCACTGAAATTATACTCATTTGGTACTAAGGAGTTCAAAATGTGCCAAGAAAATACCCTCCATACCGTAACACCACCGCCAGCTCCCTGAACCATCGATACAAAGCAGGATGGACGCCAGTTTCTGAAGATACCATCTAAATGTTGCAGCAGAAGTTGGGTAAGACCAGACAACAGTTTTCTTCTGTTGTTCCATTTTGGTGAGCCTGTTCTAATCATAGCACCAGTTTCCTGTCATTACTGACAAGCAGACACCTGGTGTGCTCTTAGGGTCATGTAGCCCATCTGCTTCAGGTTTTGGTGTGCTCTGCATTCACAGATATTCTTCTGCATACCTTGGTCTTAACAAGTGGTTGTTTGGGTTACTATTACCATCTTGTCAGTTTGAAGTAGACTACCCATTTTTCTCTGATGACATCAACAGGATTTTTTACCAAGAGGACTACCGCTCACTGGGTGTTTTCTCTTTTTTGAACCATTCTCATTCTGCATTTTCTGAAATACCTAGACCACCGTTCTTCCCAAATCTGATGCTCAGCTTGAACTTCAGCATGTCGTCTTGCTGCCATGCGACTGGCTGATTTGAATTAAAGAGAAGGTGTAAGGGTGTAAGTGCCACTAATGAATTTGATAGTTATCAAATAATTCAGTTGTGTGTGACATATCTGAATATAAGCTATGGATAACATGCATTACGGCTGAAGTAGAGGATAAATGTTGATCACATCACTGCATAACTGTCAGACTGTTTTTATCATTTTATTACTTCTGTATCACTTTGTTGCTTTCTTGGATTAAAAGTGACATCCATGGGAACACAAACAAATAACGGCAACAAAAACTGACATTTGAAATCACACATCATCCTCTTCGCTATGCTGCTAAACCTATCATGGCACTGCATTGCAGTTAAAATGGTTTGAGGTCATTCAATGAGTTAAAGGAATATGTCAGACCGCACCCTTGCAGTGTACATGAATTTTATGGCATTTAACATAATGCAAAACTAAATTACACAACGCGGCGTGACATCATTTCACACAGGCGTGGACTGCAGCTTTGGGGATTGTACAAAGTCATGAAGCCATGCTGAAGACCAAAGATTCGTGGAGGTAGCTTCACCGCAGGTTTAACCACTGCCGGAAAACTCAACGGGTTACAGTAAAAACCCTTAAGTTTAATATGTGAATGCTGCCACACACACACACGAGGTTAGGACAGCTCTTAGGTTGGCTCAAAAGACATTTGGTAAATCTCATAAAACAGGCAGCCAAATAAACAGCACTGAACCAATACACACACAAACAAACAAACAGATTCCTATTAAGAAAGGAATTAAGGAAACTAAGTGACTGCAGCCTCTGCGGAGGAGAACATCACGCTGCGGGCCTCCCTGAGTCCTCAGAGTGTGTCTCTGTGCATCTGAGAGTGTTTATGGACTGGCTCTAAGTGGAAGTCATTATGGGATGTTTGAGTACGCTTGCGCTGATAGCAATGGTTCTGGGTCCACCCAAGGCTCAGAGCGTAGGTGGTCTGAGCTGGGGAGGAAGATGAGCGACAGAGCGAGGGGGCGGGGTGGTTCAGTTATAACGAGTGCAGAGACAGAAACAGAGAGAAGAGAAAGACAGAAGAGAGCTAAAAAGTTTGGCCTCCACCCTTTTCTACTATTTGCCTCTGCTGCAGATGTGGTTGTAAGAAAGGGAGGGGAAAAAAATCAACATAAAAAGTTATAATTATCCACATGAATGCAGACTGAATTTTGGGAAACTGCAAACACACACAAACACATATACACACTTTTACTTGTGCCAAGAGTGGCTGTACCTTTGTGCATACTTTAAACACACAAACAGAGCTCTTATTTCCATAAGACATATATAATACGACATTGTGAACCACAAAGAGTAAAAGCTCCGATCCCAGGCTGTTGATGCATCATGAGAAAAAATCTGCTATTTTTGATGTTGGAAGGTTTGAAGCAGACAATGTGCAGCACGCTATTCCAGTGCAGGCAGCAACCATTTCATAAGCGGTTACAATCTGTTAACTATTGCATGCCTACAACTGGTTTGTATCAGCTAAGTTTACTTAACAGTATATTTCACCTCAGGACATTTGGAGAGATAACCAAATAAACCTTTCAAAGCAGGAATGTTCCCTGGAGCTGCCAGGATCAAAGTGAAGCCCTTGAAGGCCCCAGAGCAGCTCAGGGTAGGTGCCTATACTCAAGGTGGACACGTTTTACTGAGGTCTCACTGATCACTAAGACATGGCAGTGTAATGGGGAACAGGAAGTACACTTAGCATTGAAAAGAAGAGTGTAGCAGCACTGAGGGTGATTTGGCGCTTGAGGGAATTGTGGTGGTGATCCTGGATTGTCGGGGATGGGGCATTACCAGCAGCAACCACCCCAGCTTTGACACTTTGCCCAGAAGAGCGCACTGAGAATTCAAACATAGTCTCTCAGATGTTCCACTTCCTCTTGTAAATTTCAGGAATTCTTTCATGTTACAAGTGCTTTTGTTTTATGGCCACAGCACTGGAGAAGTGGCTGTGCAGAGCCCCACAGCTCGCAAATTTCTCCTTTCTCCCCAGGTTTCAAGACGGGTGTGTATATGTATGTGTGTGTGTGTGTGCGCGTGGATTAATTGTGGGCGTAAAGGGGAAGAGAAAGAGGGAAGAGGTGAGTTTGTGGGCATATCCCTTCCTCACTAGCCACTCTATTCATCACTTTGTTGTCGCAGCTGCAGAAGAAACCGCAATGTGGTGCATCCCTTTTGAAAAGTCAACATGATAAGAATTCCTGGATTGAAGTGGCACAGCCCACACTTCCTTGGCATATGGGCTATTTCCTCCTAACACTGGTCTGCACGGTGGAGTGGACTGTGACAGGACTCTGTGGTCGTCTTTGTCACTCCCTAAACACATCATGTCCTGCCTGATCACGCCAATGATAGGGTGTCCTGCATCAGACTATGATGTCATCTTGCACAGAGGAAAGGGAAGAACCCCGTCTGGCCTTGGCAAACAGTCGTCTGGGTCCCCCAACCATCTAATTAGGAAAATGTATACATGCGTCAGCATGACGACAGCCGCCAACCACCAGAAAGGGCGGAGCTGATACTAGCCAGTCAAACTGCAATCAGAAAATAGAGAATATGTAAACCTCTTTAAAAACAAAAACATGTTGTACTTCTGGTTTAACATAAAATAGCAGCTCTCAAACCATCCAAATCCACATGAGGAGAACATTTAAACAACTAAGATCTACAGTTGTCTCCCACTTTTGGGATTTCCTCAACTTACTGACCTCAGCCGTTCTGTGTTTGGCCTTTTTTCCAGATAGAATCCATCATTTTTCCCACAGACAGTTAAGGCCAGACAACGGCCAGATGGCGTATCTATTTGCTTCTCTTTAACTCTAGTCTGTACACCAGCAAGATAGACGCAGGTCAGCCGAAAGAAGAACTCTGGAACAGCACCAAAAAGCCTGTGCAGTACAGTTTAGAGAAAAGGGGGCTTAATTCAGGTCCATGCTGACAGGTGGGACTGTGTCAAAGGTAATCTCAGGGCAGACTGACGTACGGTCCGCTCTCTTCGACTACTCTCTTCTTTGTTGGACCGTGCTGTTCTCTCCCTCCCGTTCTTGCTCTCTTGTTTCTTCTTCTGTGTGCCAGTGCACCTGTGCTCAGCAGGGGGACGTTCAGAAACGAAAGGCATTAACAGAGACTTCCAGAAAGTCTGTTCTCATGACTGATCTTTCACCCAAGTCATTTGTAAAACTTGTACAGAGGATGGTGTGCAAGAGTGTGTGTCTATCGGGGGTGTACAAATATGTACTCTTGATGTTTATTTGATGTGTTGTGTATGTGTGCGGGTGAATTTGTACTTTTGTGTAAGAGATCGAGCATAGCTGAGTTGTGGATGTGTGTGTGTTCTTTGCTGTCCATGTGCAAGAAGCCGGGTGCTGGAATCTATCCAGTACCAACTACCCAAACACAATAAATCAAAACAGGTGTTTCAATATGTCGACTGCTGTAACATGAAGGCCAGATGCTTGCCAGGCAATTCTTTTCCTCTCCTGCTGCTAAATCATAAAAACAGAGTCTCAGGATGCCTCATAGGTTCTAACCACAAAAATTCAGAAATTCTAAAATTACCTTAATAAATCAACAATCAACTACTCTTTGCTACAATTAAATCTGACAGTTTGCTGCTGTTCTTCAAATTTTCGACTGTCTGGATATCGGCACACCGCCTCCTTGGTGAACTTACCAAAATCTGTTTGAATTTTTGCGGCTGAATGATGAACAGCAATGACTCACATGCTTTTTTGTTCAACCCAAAAGCAATACTATTTTAAACGTGGAGACTAAAGGGCACACATGTTTACCAGGAAAAAACAGCTTTTGTCTGGTGAAATGGCCATTGTTGTAAACAGCAGCATCCCAGCTGTGAATTTCACGGCTGGCGCTAGATGAATAAGTATATTTGTGGCGATATCATGCAGTTTTTTCTGCTTGAGATGACTTGGCGCAGCGCGAATCAGCTCGACTCGTTTTCCATTACAATTGAGTACCACCTAATGTGCGTGGGGTCATTATAGCGGCTGAACGTCCTGTGACGTGATTTGCATGTGACACAAACGCCACATCAAAGGTGGACCTAGAGGCAATGATATACCTGCTGCTTGATCTGTGGCTTTTCATCAGACTCGGGGACCACGGTGTTGGTTTTTGTGCCTCCATTTCCCTCGTTGCCAGGTTTCAAAAATTGTGTTTTTGTTTTTCGTGAAAGAAATGCTCTCATAATTCATTGTGTGACACCATTGAGTGGGCAATTGGTGGCACACAATCTGTTGACATCACATTTTCAGATTGCCTTGATGGCTTGGAACCCCAGCCAAGTAGTACCTGGTACCAGGTATTATCACTTAATGAGGAACCATGTCAATCCATGTTGCACCAACCCAAGCAGGTAAAAATGGAAAAGGGCTATTTGAGATCTCATATTATTGTTACTGAAGTACATTATTACAGTGAATAGTTAACCCTGTTTGGCAGCGGTGGTGAGTGCAGACGTCTAGGCACCAAACACTTCTTGGTTGGAAGAGTTTGTGGTTTTG
This sequence comes from Haplochromis burtoni, assembly GCF_018398535.1. Classification (NCBI taxonomy): domain Eukaryota; kingdom Metazoa; phylum Chordata; class Actinopteri; order Cichliformes; family Cichlidae; genus Haplochromis; species Haplochromis burtoni. The sequence continues at coordinate 1,293,435 of NW_024582450.1, forward strand.
TTTTAAACACAACACCTCTCAGGATTGATCCTGCTAGTTGAGAAATGATGCTTATAGACTATAACCAAGATTATTGCAACCATGTGAAATGAACCTGTGTTATTGTTGCCTATGAAGTGGTTACTTCACAGATAGGGACCAGGTCTGCGAACACTCACAGTCTGTTGCTGTCTTCAAAGTGGTTTTCAGTCATCAAGACGGTAATAAAATGGCAATAAGACGGAGTCAGGCTGCTATCAGGTTGTCATTGAATTGGTAGGCAATTACATGCAATTTGTCTGTAATAATATGGCAATTAACAGTGAAATCTGTTGCTGTCTTACATTTAAAATGTAAGTGTGAGTGTAAGTCCAACTACAACCTTACAGATTTGAGAAAAAAGATCAGAAAAATGATCACAAAGTTGCTGTACGATGGTGATTTTACTGTAAACTGTTAACTCCTTGGCTGTGGCTCAGATGGTAGACCAAGTCACCTGCTAATCGCAAATGTTGGTGGTTCGATCCCCCGTCTGTTCAAGGAGGAAACCACTACTGACCAAAACCAGAACACGAGGCTCGTTTCACATTTCCCCCCCCCCAAAATCTAGATGATCCCCAAGATTTTTGTGAAAATATTCTGTGGACTGATGGAACAAAAGTTGACCTTTTTGGACGGTTTAAGTCCCGTTACATCTTGAATAAAATTAACAAAGCATTTTATGAAAAGAACCTTATTCTAACATGCAATCAGTCAAAGAATGACAAAAAATTCAATGCAATCACTGGCCGACCCCCAATTTCTTCTCAGAGGTTGCTGTCCTACGTTTACTCTAGAGTCACTGAGATGCCAACATTAACAAGCATCCATATCTGACAAGTTAGGTGTGAAACCTGTCGCACAGACTACTTACAGCAATTTATTTGTTCATTAATTATCTCATAGATATGCATCACTTCAAGAAAGTTGTGAGTAGGTCGTCTACCAACCCAAACACTAGTGGTTCAATCTCTGGCTACTACAACCTGCATGTTGAAGCGTTCTTAGTCAAGATACTAAATCCTTGCATGAATGTGTGCATTACTGGGTAAATGAGGCTTGTATGATCTAGAAAGTTCCACCAATCGGCTATTTCACTTACGGCAAACACACCATAGGCTGCTGACTTGATCATGATCATGCACTGTGCATACCTATCCACAACCTTGAAGAAAGAATGCACTGCTAAAAGATAATCCAGTCTAGATCTGTGCAGATGTTTGCTGCTCGTCTTATGGAGTGCTGTATTAAAGTCTAAAAGGTGAACAACAAAGCACAGCAACCAGCTGTTCCAGTGTTACATAAGGCTTTCTGTTAGAACTCATTTGGAGGTACTCACCAAATACCATTCATATTTTTTCCCCCTGTCCACTGAACACTCTCTCTTTTCTTTTTGTTCATCCCAAAGTCTTTTGCCTGTATGCTACACTGCACATCTTTTTCCTTTTCTCTCAGTTTGAGTTTCTACTTATGTTCTGGGCTAAATCATGTCCATTTGATGTTATGTCCAAACCTAAACAGAGGTAATGTAAACACTTATTTGACACGGAGGACCAAAACATGTCAAATTGTTGAGAGCTGCAGTCAAAACTTCCGTTGTGGTTTGCATTGCAGCACTGATTCAGCTGGGGCTTTATCCTGCTGTTGGTCTATAAGCAGCATTGCATCATATAGCCACACACTTACCCTTCCATCAAAGCTTATGCGAGTGTTTTCCATCACTACCTGAACAACACTGTTGTTTTGTGCTCTGTGCATTCCTTATTCTCCGGTGTTAAAATGTGTCTATCTGTGTTTTATCCCAAATTTGTTGGGTTTTTTGTTTGTTTTCAATTTCACACTTTTTCCCAGTAACTGTTTTCGATAGGTGTGCTGAAAAATACCTGTAAAGTTCTCTAAATCACAGATATCTGACACAGATATGATATTTTTTTCTCTTCAACCTCTTTCTTGTTCTCATCATCCTGATTTGAGAGCATCCTCTGCTTGTAAGAGTTACTGTACCCTAGCTATAATGCACACCAGACAGCCTGACTTCCTAATGACTGGTTGTGCTCCAAGCCTTTCCGGGCACAGCTATGGCCGGGAGCCTCACACAAACTCCCACAGAAAAAGAAATGCAGCCACACACACACACATCATAGTGACATGTTGCTAAATAGCTTTAAGTTATGTGTCGTCTTACCATATCACTGTATTGACTCCCATAATTTGTGCTTTTCTCTTTAAGAGCAAATTCTTTATACCATTTCAAAAACATCGATTGTTCATCTCTGAGTTGTTTCATCTGTTATTAGATGTTGGATCGCAGGTAGCATAAGGTTAGCATGTGCCAGGAGCACATGTGAATACCAGGTGATGTGAGTAAGTATGTACATCCTTTCCCAAACGTAAAGGACAAATAACTGGAAGTATTTTGTAAATCCCCTGGCTGTGTCCAATAGAACAGACCATCCGCTGTGATAGCCTGGACTTAATTAGTACGGTATTCTTCTCTACCTTCCCTCAGATTTTTGCAGGACCTCAGAACCACAAGAAAAATTTTGTTTCTCTCTCTCATTCCACGTCTGTCAGCCATTACAACTCTTTCCTGTAGCGATCTTTTACTTTTTAGATATAACTCATTTTGATAGCACACGTGCACCACCTCAGCAGGGGCTTTGCTCATTACCAAGGCAACATGTCTGTTTGTTTGGTGTGACTGTTCCTCTGCCTTTTTATTACTGGCTCAAATGTTTAATTGTATGTTTTCAGTGTTTTCCTCTTTTCCACGTCTTCACAGTCAGTCAATCCTGGGGAAACAAAATCCTGCAAGAAAGGTAATTTTGTGAAGACTTCAAAGGGCAAATGTTCAGTTTCATAACATTCATCTTAGACAGGGGTTAAAGTGGGATCTGGCAGGTGGGGGAAACCAAAGATTGGGTGTAGCAGTGCACCACAGGGAAAAGAATTACTTAGAAATAAGTCATATAATAACTTGTTTTGTGAGCTCCAGTGCATTTTTCTTTCTGTAGGCTGTGATCACAGGACATGTGAAGCTACTCCAGTATTCACGGCTCTTTGTGGATTTAGTCAGCTGAATTCAACAAAATATAAGCAGATGTCTCACGAGCTGTATGGCTGTTTTCCAACCCCTAGACACTATAAAGCTGCTATAAAAGTGTAAAATTCAGTGAGTGAGTCTAATCAGCGTCATCAGCTTAAACATGACTTGATGTCTGCTACCAGTTGTGACCGCATGCTGCATTGCTGCAGAGCAGTGGCACAGATTTGAGTCTGACCTGTGGTTCATCGCTGCGTGTCTTTTCCATCTCCTTCCTTTGACTGTCTAAAAAATTATGTATATTTTTTTGAATTTTTAAAACTATATTTTTTGATCCAGCTAGTCACATCAATCACATAATTTCATTGAACAAATTTGCATTTTGGGTCAAGTTTGATTTTTCTGATTTTAGCATGCAAATAAAAAGGTTTAACCAATCAGATCCCTGCATTTGGCAACAAGTGCACTCATAACTCATAGGACGTGGCACTTGTTGCGGTGACCGCTTGCCCAAAACTTGTGTTGTGCTACCTGTTGTGCTCTGCTGTACATAATTTTGTGTGTGTGTGTGCCAGCTCATTGTGTGTACTAGATGCACCCTTTACCTAAACTACACATATTGCATACCTAAATACATCAAGCTACTTTATTGGCCAATTTAGTGGAAATATCTTTCCACAATACCACTTTCCTCCCTTAATCCATATAATCTAGTGGTTAACATAGTCGCCCGACATTTGAGCGATCCCTAAGTCAAAACTGAAAGGAAACCTAAAAAGTTGCATCAGGCCATCAGGCAGGATGTGATATAAAAACCTGCAGCAATGCAGATCCTGTCCTGTGGTGAACTCTTGTGAATAAGGGAGCAACTGAAAGAAGTTTATGGCTGTTGTGAGGAGATATATTAGCTTGAGAACAAAACCATTTTATACAAGGCCGTAAACATGTTTATTTCTGTTGTAAGGTTGGGCATTTTAATGTGGGATTCTATGGGACTGACTCATATTTGGAGCCAGGAACTGTAGTTTTTGGGTTTCTGACTTCATTTCTCAGCACTGGAGGTTGAGACTTGGTGGCACATTATTGTAGGAACCTCTTCAAACTTTTGCAAATCACTGCTGGACAAATGAAAATCAATTTTATCACATGACATTTCTTTTTGTCATGGAAACCAACATGGTTGAGCTTCAATATTTTCTTGTTGAGGTTTGCTGTAATAAGATGTGGAGACTTCACCTTAAGCTTATCAAGTTTGTCCATCATTTGTAAGGATGTTAATGGGTTTTGTCTCTTTAATATAAACATATGTTTGAGTAGCACAGTGTCACTAGTTTGAAAGAATAATAATTCTTCGAGCAGGAAAGAAGTACTGGTCATTCACATAAAACCTGAACCCTTTCTACTTTCCCAAGAAAAACTCATAATAATCCAAATGCATGTTGGATACCCTTGTTTGTCTCTCACTAGCTCGTCGTAGGTTTAAGAACTTAGTGAGCACGATTTTTCCACAAATGTCAGGGGATTAATATCTGAAGCATATGATCAGTGTTCACTTACAAAGCCATGGTGTCCCTCAGGGCTCACGCCTGCACGCTTTTACTGCTTAGACCATATGTTCATGATCTCACTTACACATGCCCCAAAATCCATGCTTAAAAATATACAGTTGTGTACATTAATGCCAAGATCAACAAACAGCCTTGCGGCGGTCACTTGCAATGAAGGGAGCTTAGAAATGGTGGCTTATGTTCTCTTTATACTTGTATGGATGTGCAAACATTCATATATTGTTGGTCGTTTTGTAGAAATCCATCCATGATTAAGCTACAATATATTATAAGTTGTTAAATAATGTGATGACATTTTCTCCCTGACCCTATTGAACTCTCCAGGTGGCTCTGGACCCAGTGAAGGCCGTGCTCTTTCACTAAAATGAATCATGTTTTGGGCTGAAGCAAAAACCTCTAATTGTAAGCCAGGTCTCCTATCTTTGTCAGGATATGTAACTTATGCTGGGTGGCCTCCCCACACAAACACAGAGTATTGTACTTTCATCTGAGGAAGCAAGTTCTTCTGCTGTCTCCAGATTAACACGCAGACGAACAAACACCCTTTCAGAGCGATGCGCACACAAAGGGCAGGTTGTGCTGTTGCATCCTGCCACCAGAGGGTGCAGACAATATGCCCCCATCACCCCTGGCTTCAACCCAAGATTCCTTTAGGACCAAAGAATGAAGCTCCGGATGTCGGATGAGCAAAATGAGCCCACCAGACAACAATGAGCTATGATAGGATACACACATACATTTTCCACCCATACACAATCAAATGTTCAAAGACGTGCCTACATATTTGAAGATGTGTTCGATGATACAAGCCTATTCGAAGAAGCTGTCCTCTCTCTGTCTCTGTCTCTTTTTCTCACATGTTCCAATACAATGAAAATTATTTGATAACCCTGATGCAATCCCCCATATGAAGTCTCTCTTTGCCTGATGTTTTCTGTTTCATTCCAAAGCATTTTTACATTAAAAGCACAAAGGAACGTTGTTGAGGACAGTGAAATAACAGAAAATGTGTATGATCTTAGTATAAAACCCTAAATGAAGAAAAAAGATTAAAAAGGATAAAAAAGCACTGAGAGTGCTTCAGATATTTGACGTTAAAAGTTGTTTCTTTTGTCAGAAGACTGAGCTGTTGCATACGTCTTTTATTACAGGCCTTACTTTGTTCTGTTTATCAGTGTTTTCCTTTTCCTCCTCCTTTCTACAACACCCCTGAGAGGTTAAATGGACTGCAACCTAAGGTAGCACCAGCAAATAGGAAAATGCTGGTAAAACACACAAAAACACAACGGAAGTAGTAAAGAACCAAAAACTAATAAACAGAACACAACAGAAGTGATTTAGGGGAGACAATAATCTGATGGAACAACTGTGGAAGATACAGAAACCAAAACATGCAAAGAATTGCACTGAGACACACTGAGACACACTGAAAAGAAGCTTTTGGAGCTTTGCTTTTTCTACATCTATTATATTTTGTTCAACTTCACTTCCATTGTATTTTGCAAGTTAGTTTTGTGCAAAGCTAACTGAACCTTGTGTTTTATTATTGTATTATAACAATAAAATATTATTTAGGATCCTGTGCACTCTTTCTTATGCCTTTCTCCATCTCTGAGGGTGAATGTATCACACATTACCCTTTATTTTCTCCTTGTGGTAAATACAGCAACTGCATCTTTAGCTAGCAGGCACATTGTATGACAAACTGCACAGAAACAGTTAATTTGTTTGCTAATAATTGATGAGCTGTTAGAAATGTTGTATTTGAAATTATCTTTGAAATGATCCCCCACTTAAAAATGTTACTCTGTGTACGCTTGCTTCTCTTCTGTAGTATCGGGCCACAACCTTGAATGCTGTTCTTTAACTTCCTAAAATATTGCATTAAATAATTAATAAATTATATGTTTTTTCGTCTTTACGCCATATACGTCACACCAATAGGACTTTCTTTCTAATAATGTCTCCACCAACTGGGTTAGAATCAGTTTGAACATAACAGTGACAAGAAAATAAAAGTCCATAACTCTCCTCAGACGCCTTAAACCTAAAATTCTACTTATGAACAGAAATCAAGCAAAATTAACACTAAAATGATCATTTGAGCTTTTTTCGAATGTAATTCTTTAGATAAAAACTTAATATGAAAACGTGTTCAGTTCACTGAATGAAAACATTTTCATCTAGAAGCACTGAACGAGAGATCTATTTTGTCACATAGGTGTCTAGATTACAAGGTAACATGTAAATATAAAGCGGGAAAACAATTCAGAGGTTAGACCAGGCCCACACCTCCATTACTACAGCATGAAAAAGTGTGCCAAGCATCAGCAGCAGCTGAGGCTGTAGACTGCAGAGCTTTGAGGTAAAACAAAATATCGGTATGATAGCATGCTAAGATATAAAATGTATGGGTTTATAAGCGCGCTAACGTCTGTAAAATTAATGCTAAGCACCTGTAAATCAGCACAGTTGGGGCAGCATTTGTTGCTGCTCTCACGAAAAAACAGCAAAAAAAAAAACAAAAACCCCAAAAAAGTGCTGGTGGCTCAAGATGAAAATTAGGATTTGTCATCTGAGGACCATGACCACCATTCAGTTCAGTCCAGAGTGGCAGACACGCATACCAACAGACCGCTGTTAGTGCTAAAAATGGTTCAAATAACTGCTTAGAGATATACCACTTGTGCTCATTTTAGTTCCAAGATGTAAATAATCTATGATAGAAACATCACAACTTTCCCAGACTAAACTGTTAAACCTAGCATATAGTAAAAGGGTTTTGGTACTGACTCTATCAACGTAGTGTGTGTGTGTTTTTATTTATTTATTTTATTATTCTTTATTCACTCGGGCTGTGGTGTTACCAACATTTGTTTCACATTTGACTGTCTGTGACCCATACAGCACAAACATCTGCTTGTAGACCTGGAGAAAGTTTTGAGGCTCATGTGTCATCATATTAGCATTTCACCCTGTGTGGAGTCATACAGACGCACATGTGCACCCAGACATACTCACACACATCACTGTTACACATTACTCTTGCCCTACAGCACACGCAAATATTCTGAACATCCATATGTACGCAGGCTAGCACACACGCCATCTTTTTGCATTTAGCTGCAGGAGCACCAGCGCAGCACAACAGCAGCCATCTCTAGTGGTCTCCTTCACCACAGAATCTTGATAACCTCTGGGGCTTTTGTTAGCTCAGAGCAGAACCAGACCGCCACTTTAAAACACACATGCATGCACACACCACAAATATCCCACCCCCAGCGTCCCTAACTGTGGCTGACACATCAAAGGCCAGAGTCCGAGGAGCCAAGTTAGGGAGGGTCGGAGGAATCATGGGAGACAAAGGAAGCGATTAAGAGATAAGGATCAGTCTAAGATATGACATTTCATCCTGGGTAGATCCGGTAGACACACTCCATTCAAGGAAGGGTATATAGCAACTAAAAGGGAGGAGGGAGAGAGGGCGGAGGGAAGGAGCTGCAGGGTCTCTTGCTTCTCTCCCTCATTGCACCTTTCTCAACACCAAAGTCAGTTTCTGAACAGCTTATGTGCACGCTTCAAAAAAGCGCAGGACAACAAGGTAGGGCAGCTTCAAAGGTGAGCTCTATTGATTTTCCTCGCTTGTGTACAACAAGCAGCCATTGCTCAGGAACAAAAACTGTTGCTGATTTACCACCTGGTTGTACATTTTCCTCAGTCTCACTGCCAAAGCACCCAAGGTTCCTCATTTTATTTCCTCTTAAATACTATTTAGCAACACAAAAGGAGCGAATGCGAAAAAAACGTCCTCATTGTGGGCCTAATTGCCTCAGGGTCATGTTACATCTCCAGTTTCACGTTGTTGCTTTCAAACTGTAGCCCGCAAGCCCGAGGCACAATCCACCTGCCTCCCAGAGTGCCACACAAAAGGGTCAGCGTATGAACACAGAGGGAGTCTGTTAGCAAATAAACACTGAGATCGAACTCCAGCCGTGCCTCACTCAAACACCGGTTCTCTTTTCAGATATATATTAACCTGAAAGGGAGACATTGCCTGCGGCCAAAATAAGGCTTCTGTAACTAACCTGAGCAAAACAATGAGAAGTCATCAGATGACACCATACTGTATATCAACTATTGTCGTGGTGAAAGCCAATTTGGTGTTTCATAGAGAAGGGAATGAGAGAATGAGATGGAGCAGTTGTGCATAAACAGCTTTATCTAATTACAGGCGGCTTTAAACAAATTTCTGAGCTTGCCAAAGCTTTCAGAGTGGTGGAGATCCATACATGAACTATGCTTCTGTTTAACTCACGGTCTTTAATTTACTGCCTTATATACTTAGGAATATAGAGCTAACACGTAATGTAATATGATGCACAAGAGAACAAAGTTGTTTCAAGGCAATGTCTGAATGAAAGTCCTAAAATCCACTCAGGCACTGAATCTATGAAGATGCTATTGTAATTTGAATGAATCTATGAAAAATGCCAAAAATAATGTTTGAATGGCATAAAATAGCATTTCAATCTGACACAGGACCTGAGAGATGTCTCAGTGGAAGAGGGGCTGTTAAGAAGCAAAACAGGAAAGAAAATACTAATGGATAACAGATTTCAAATAACAAAAATACATTTTATTTTATACTCTTGGTTTGGCCCTCTTAGCGCTGTGAAGAGGAAGTAAGTATCTTTGCTCTAACAGAAAATAAAGGGAGCCCTCTTTCTTCTGTTTTTGGAAAAAGGGAATAAAATCCTGAACAAGTTGCTTTAAATTAAAATAATGTTGTGAAATGAGCTTGTGAAAATAACTTTCCAAAGCCTCAAGCAGATGAGGATGAAACGTGTTTTTGGCGCATTGGTGTAGCGCTGCAGGGCCAGCCAGCACACCTGTTCAGTTGGAGATGCAAGGCAGGAGCTCTAAATACAGGCCAGAAGAGTGTCAGGGGGCCAGGCTGCGGGGCCAGCCATCTTTTCATTAGCCGTATCTAATGAAACTGCACAGGGCCACGGGAAGAAAGACCTACTGCCGGGACACCCTGCCCTGCCCGAAATTACACCAGAGACTCGCCCACAAAAGAAGCATTCCGTCCGCACAGCGACACTGGCACTTGACACCAAATTTTAAACCTGCGTGTTGTTTCTTCGACAAATGGAAATTTCCACTGTGGGCCCTTCCCAGGCCGAGAGGCTGGTGAGAGAAACGACTGCTGAGGGGTCAGTGTGTAACTCAGAGAACCCACGCTCCATGCCCCCCCCGGCCCACAATTCCTGTGTGCTTTGTTTGGCAACAGTTGTCAAGATGCAAAAATCCAACTCTCTTTCTAATCACACAGTCAGCAGATAGTATTAAGCTTTCTTTGAGAAGGCTCCGTTGTTTTCTTTCTGCTCATAACACACCTGACAGACACCAAGGGCATTAACAGCCTCAATGGAGTGATCACATGAATTTTGGAGTTGCCAAATCTGCAAAAGAAGGTATGCTTACATGTATGTATTTACTTTACATCTTTTCATAGCAAAAGATGTCCTTTCTTTATCCTAAATGTTCTTACTCACCTGAGTCTGATCCCTAACAAGTAAAATATCCCTCTGCTGTTACCTGTTAGTACCTCCAGCGTACTCATCATGCGTCTGTGCATGCATGCGTTTGTGCCAGTGACCCGAGGTCAAACTGTTCCACTGATGACAGCCTTATCCCCTTTAATGCACCATGGAGTGTCCCAGCTGCCATGTGCCAGCACAGAGGTGTGCGTGATGAGTGGAGATGAGTCACAGACAGGGTGAGAGGAGGTGTCACACAGATAACCCCTACAGATGGACAGCGGGAAGGGTCTAAAGTTTCAAACCTGAATGTGTGTTTGTGTGCCCTTTTGTGTAAAAATGATATATCCTGAAGAGAGTATAAAGAATATGTGTGCATTTCCATGCACGTGTGTGGAAGTATGAGTGAGAGGGTGTAACAAGAGGCCCTGACCTCGAGCAGCACTGACATGAGCTGTCACCATGATAGCCCCTCTTGATTCAGGACAACAGAATAAGCACACACAGTAAATGAGTCCCTTAATATGTGGACTCATTTAATATTTCCAGTCCAAAATTTCATTTTATAGAGCATTTATATACAAAGCCTTTTTGTGCAGTACTTTTCATAAAAATAATTTTATAACTGTATATTGTGTCCCTAATGTTAGTAGTCTGGCTCACCCTGCAGATAGTTGTGGTTTTAGAGGCTGTTTGGAGATCTCCGCTGTTCAAACATCTGCCAATACCTCAATAAAGCAGAGGTGAGCAAGTCTTTGTGGTGTTCGAGGCTTTTACGTGATATTTGAAAAATGCTAAATCAGCACGAATTTTCAAAGATATGCAGAAGCAACAGTGTTTATCCAGCTAATCTCAGAAATGTTTTGCTCTGAAAAGTTCTCTTTTGAACTTACAAAACTTGCCAACTATGCATCGCAACCATTATGCATGGCTCTGTAGTGAATGGATAGATTAACAATCTATCCAACAGTCAAAAGATTAAACCTCTGTTCTCTCTCATCTATTTTGTGTTATTTTAGTTTTAATTGACCTTAACAGACAACATTTATTTTTTTGTTAGACAAGTTTACTACCAATCAAGTAACTACTTTCATGCTTGATTTGGATCATTTTAGAAAGTCTCTTAACTGGAAAAAGATAAAAGATGCCAGCGATAACAGTATTAGCTATGGTTGGCTGTACAAAATGAAGGATAAACGGAGCTAAACGGACTTCTAGAAATCTTTGTTTCTTAGTTTATTCTGCAACATGAGCCAGTGTAGTGCAAATTGATCTTAGCTGTGGTGCGAAGTAAATAAATCTTTTGGGGTTTTTCTATTGTATTTTCTTCACAGTGGTTACATTTCTGCCACACTTGCTTATAGCTTTAGTGTGAATGGAAGATTTTTAATTGAATCTGAAACAGTAAATTTTAATCGGTTTTGTAGAGTATTTGTAGCTCTTTAAATGCATGTTTTATGTAATTTGACAGTGAATATTGAATTTTTGAGCACTACCTGTATCACAGCTATTTTGGTGTCACACACAATTGATATTGATCACCTTAATGAAGGCTCAGCCTAAATATAGCATTTACTACTGCTGCAGTTACCTACTATAAATCAGTATGGCCACAGTAAACTAGGCCTACTCGACTGTTAGCGGTGAAATAATAAATATATAAGTGAAATAACAGTAAAATAGAATACTGTGGCACTGAAACATTTGATAAAAAGAAAGGTAGTATAGATGTATCATTGTATGAGACTGCAAGTCAAACAGGCCAGACTAGATTCTGCGTTAGAACTCTGTGGGGTAGTTCTGACTTTTTTTGACATGACATGTTATTTAGCATCAATTTCCCAGCCAGCATGGGGACTCAAGACAAATATAAACTGTAAAATACTTCTAGCTTTCTGTCTCTCCACCAATGGACAGAAGTTAATGTTCTAGTAATTTTATGTCCTTTCCTAGTCCTCTCAAAGGGAGGTGATTGTTAAAAGCAGAGTCACATGACTTGTCTAAAAGATGCACTCAAACACACTGAAGTCTCTAAAATCTTGTAACTGGGGGGGTTTAGAGATAGGGGTATGGAGTGCTCCCACTACAGCAAGGCAATGTAAGCAAGGATCATCTTCCTTTGTTCCTGCGGGAGGGCTCGCTGTCTGTAAACACACGGCTCACTTTACGGTGGAATGTCCAAATAAAAAGCTTTTTGAAGACTTCACCCAGTCAATTAGTCGCGCAGTGTCAATAGACCTCCTGCATAATGACTCACCTGTAATTGCGTGAGAATGAGTACTTACAGGAAGCGGCGGGGTACGTCACATAGGAATGACAAAAGCCTCAATCTGTTTTTAAGGACTTGTTCTTTAATTGACCCCCACACCCTTCACCTCCATTCATGCTAACACACACTCATGAAGTCCTCACTGCTATGTGGCTGACTGCACTCAGTGAAGCTTCTTGGACTTGATGCTGCTGAAGGTTCTGTAAAGGTTGAGTCACCTCCACCAAATACACATTTTAAGAGCCTGCTTGACGTTAACCAAAATGCTAGCCTCACTAAGTTTGTCGAGCTTACATAAATGCAACTCGCTCTGGGCTTTTTAATAGACACGCATGCTCTTTGTGTAGGGTAGGGAGATAATGAACAGGCAAGGTGATTACCGTAACTAGCAGATGTTATCTCAACTTTAGGGGGGAGATCAGTTGAAATGTTGTAATTGTACTGTCAAGCTGCTAAAACCAACCCCAGCCCCCTTCTTTGCCAAGTCACACACACACACATGCACACGCACACATACATACCTCCCGTCCTCCTGCAGACACTTCAAAATTAAATTCTTCAACGTCCTCCACTCCTTTAGGAGTCACCCCTTTTTGAGGCAGATATGCAAGCATCAAAGAGACATCCAGCAGCAATTGGAGTGCCTCAGGGCTTTCACGTGCTCCAGTAGTAAAAACTAACAAACTTGTCTTTTATCATTAAATAAAACTGAATTAACGTCATACCTAATTTAGTTTATTCATCTTTTGTTTGTTTTTTTTTTGTGTTTTCTGTCAATCGTTTAGTGGCTTAAGTTACTTTTAAAGGTTATTTCAGAAAAAAACACCCATCAAATTAAAAACCCTTTAAATGTAATTATACTGTTCTTTAGGCATTTAAACAATGCGCAGTGGTTTGCCGGAGACGAATATGTACAGGACGCTGTCTAGGCAACAATGCACAGCCAACGTCCCCCCAGCAGTTCAAAGGAGACGCTCTCCCTAAACATTATCACATAATTTGGGACAGCTGTCAGCTTGTAAATAAGTGATGTAGAAGCCTTTTGTGTGATGGGGCACAGGTTGGAGACAGGCGTCTTTGCTCTGCCGGCATGAGCCGCTGAAGACAAAGGCAGGAGACAGAGTGTCTAACCTTTGATTCTTCTGAGGACTCTGCCGCCTTGTGTGAGGGCAGGACGCATCAGCCACAATCATGCCCCCAATGTGGGGATGTCAGGAACAATAGAATCACTCTCACGCAGTTGGTCTGAACAACCCATCTCGACTGCAATTGGATTAGCAAGTATCCAACCACCACATGTTAGCCTAATTGACATTAAAGTGAAATTTGAGAACAATAAGGCCCTAACCCTAATCTCCTATGTCCTGTGAAATGGCATACTGCTTCTCAGAAAACAAAACAACAACAAAAAACTTCCTATGTTGTTTTAAAAAGATGCAGAAGCAGTTTTTCTGCTGGTTTCTGCTCTTCCTTTGATGAGCTGCAATCCATTGAAAGCTGGCGAGATACCAGATAACAAGCCAAACATTCTTTTATTTGGCAAAGACAAAACAGAGAGATTTCTGTGCTCGTCTCTTTTGTTTTAGTAAAAAGTGATTACACCGCAATTAACGTGCCACGGGGAGAAATTTCAGCCTCATGTTTAAATCCAAATTACAAAAGTAATGGGAGATTTAAGGTCAGATTGTAGTTTTTATTAACTCCTTTTTGTTTCTATTACATATACTTTACAATGACGTTTTTACCTTTATGATTTTGTTTTGAGGGCCTTTTCAAAATAATCAGATTGATGTCGAACGTCTTAATTAAAGCCAATACAATTCACCATTGTAACAAATTCACTCAGTGCTCTAATTTATGCAAATACACAAAGGATGCATCATTTGATATTACTGAATGTGTTACTGGAAGCAATTCATATTTTTATTTATTTTTTTCTATATATAATATGAAAGCAATAAATATTACCAGTAAATAAACTTTACTTTTTAGAGTTTTTACTATTTTTCAACAAAACAAAACAAACAAACAAAAAAACCTTATACAATCTAATGTACATTATGAAAAGTTGTACAGCTTTTTTATGTTTAAAATAAGGATTTATTTTTATTTATTTATTTTTAATATGTAGATATAAATATATATTTTGTCAAAATATATGATATAGTCAAAGAAAAAAAGTGAGACAAACATACACCTCATAAAAGTTATAAATAAGGGTCCAAGTGAACATTTTTGGGAGTAAAGACCTTCCGATTTGTTAGCGCCCGTGTTGCTTTTTTCAGTGCCGCAGTCCAAGCCCACACTTTAGTACGTCTGTGCGTTAGCGGCAGCCGCAGCCCTCCACTACCATTTCCTGGTAGTTTTTAAGGACCACCTTGTCATGTTCATCTAGGTAGAGCATGGAGATCGCGCTGAGCTCTGTTGGCACACAGCAGGCCTTGGGAATATTGTTGTTCACAGAGTTCACCAGTGTCTGAACAATGGCGTGGTTGGTTGAATTCAGATGATCTGCCAGAGGAAAGGGGCATTCCCCATGGCAGTAATAGGCCTGGTAACCAGGAGGCGCCACTATCCAGTCATTCCAGCCTACATCGCTGAAGTCCACGTACAGCGCATGGCGCCGGCAGTTGCGGTTGCGTTTACGGCCCCGCTGTCTCGGGCTGCGCTTGGTCCGGCGAGTCAGCGGATGACCCTTTCCGTCGTGACCAAAGGTTACCAGGAGGGGGCGTAGCTGCTCCCAGTCTTCACCGGGTTCTTGGTGCAGCGAGCGGCTAATGCGAACGTGTCGGCCCTGGTGGCGTGGAGTCTGGTTGAGGTGCAGAACCTCCACAGCCAGCCCGTAATTGGGAAGTCGTTCACGAGTCCAGCGCAGCACGGCGGGGCTGACGTCAAAGCTCTCCCAGCGCGACGCGTTGTGGCGCACGAGCCGCGTATCCAGTAGCTGTGTGATAAGCTGCCCAGGTCGGGGGGCTTTGAGCACCTCGTACACGTTTATTCGGTGAAGTGCCTGGTCGTCTGAGATGGCATCAGCAATGGCCTCATCAATCTGATGACGGTAGAGCCTCAGTTCTGCGGAAGACAGAAGCTCGTCCTCTGGGATGCTGCTGAGGTTAAACATAAAACGAATGGGCATGGGTCCTCTGTCATCCAGCTCATGTAGCTGCTCCATGTGCTCTGAAATACAGCAAATAAAATATTTATTGCAAGCTTAACTAAGAAACTCAATAATTTTGAGACTATGTAAAATAGACTTATACATCCTGAGCAAGGGCAAAAATAGCAAGGGTACAAAATATGTGCAATATCTTGATTCAAAATTGCACAAGTTTACAGTCATTTCCTCAGTTAAACAGCAGAATGTTTACTTTTATATGTTATCAAAAGTCACTACATGTTTGACTACCACCATTTACATTTTATACTTTTTCTGTAATATTTATATCAGTATCAGTGAGTTCTAGCATAATCCTGTTATTACCAGTTGCCAGTGACAGGATGAAATGAATGTTACTAGGTTTTGAAGCTAGGGTAGGCAGCAATTTTCCAGCATCTTTCTGCAAAGTAACCACAATAAGCAGACAGAATGCGATTTTTCTTCAGACAAATGCAAGTTCTTCAACAAAATGCGAAGTTGTAAAGTTAAAGAGTGAGGCACCTTGACAGCTCTTTGAAAAGCGCATGTGACATCAAAGTGTCACTTTAGGGTGCAAAGATTTCCGAGTTTGGTTCCCATCACATCAGTCTTTCAATGTTTTTGGTGATTTTGTTTGGTGGATATTTGTTGTTTAGTGTCACTACTAAACCTACGAGGAATCCCTGAGAGTCAAAGGATGTGATAGCAGAGTTTGGCGAGTCACATCTTTCTGACCTGCTCAGGTAAGGTGACGTTGTATGAAGACAGCAGTGATAACAGTGGTAGTATGTCGGAGATGAATGGGTTAGAAAAGGCTTTCACGTTTAACAAAAGGGTTTGACGTGTCAGTTAAATATTACTCAGCGGAAAGTGCTTTGCTTATCTGTTGGGAACGCACTTAGGATGGAGAGTGAGACCTGCAGGATAGCAATGCATTGTAGTTTTTTGTCTTTGCTTTTTCAGGTTTATGCTGACTGCAGTTTAAATGACTGATCAATATTAGTATGCCTTAAGCATCTTATGTGTTTTTCTTTTAATGGCACTCTGTGCAGCAAACTCAGAGAAAGTTAAACATGAAGAACTCTGGTGAATATCTTTGTGGCTGCCATGGCTCAGGCGGTAAAGTAAGATTGTCCACTAACCACAGGGTTGAACGGTTTGTTCTGATCCCAGCCTGTTGCTGGATGCGTGTGCAGAAGGGCTGCAGCAACTTTCAGCAATTACAATGCAATTTCTCCAGGAATTGTTTATCCTGGATTTATCTAACCAAATAATATGCTCCCAAAATCATCACTGTGATATGCACCAAGTTCAGTCTTGCAGATCTGTGCTGGAGAGCCAGCAAGGTTGTTGTTTTGTTCTTTTTTTGTTTTTTACTGGCATGCATCATTTCTCTGGACAAGTCTGATGCTAGATTGTGCAAGCAGCTCTCTGTCCCTGGTGTCATTTTAGGAGTTGGGTACTGTGGCTCTAGCGGTGGGTTATAGCCCCTAATTACGAATGTTTAAGTGTGTTTGTGAAGTCTCACAATCATATTTTTTCAATTCTTCTGGCAATTCTTTTTTCATATAGAGGCTCAAACAGACAGTAAATACATGCAGCCTAATTGGAAATCACAAGCATACTCATTTTTTGTTTCGGGTATTAGGTTTATCAGTGATCACAGGTGTGTATTGTACTTCAGCTGTATTATTTAGGATTTTTTGGAATTATTTTGACTCATCACATTTAAAGGATTTTGAACAGGGGTGCACTCAGGTTTTTTTTGTATACTGTGCAAGCATTGTATGCTTTCTTAAAAATGATTAGATATAAAACCATTTCTTTGTATAAAGCTATCATTTTGTACACTGGAAATATGTTTACTTTGAAAGGCCTCCAGGGTATTCAAGAATATAAATGTATATCGTCCGTGTTTTCTTATCTATCTTTAAGGATTATCCTGCCCTTCTTTCAATGCCTTTCTCTGAGCACTTTGCTGAAACATGCATTACAAGGAGGGTGGTGATTAACGTACCACAGCTACAGTATAAACACAGTGGAGGCTCCCTATTCCACGCACAGTCTGCAGATTTCTGGCAAGATCATCATTGTTGGGGAAAGGAATGTTGTGTCTACTATTTTCCTGCTCAATCCACCCCTGTTATTTCACACCCAGGCCCTAATCTTACCCAGGTGGTTCTCATTATTAAAACCTGCTGTGTTTTTGATTAGCTCTGCAGTTTATTCACTTAAGACATTTATCATTTTCATCATGAATAATCATTAAGGAGTCAGACAGTACAGGAGAATCTCAATTTATCTGAAGCCGGTGGGAAAGGAGGTGTTGCGAGAAGACGCGGTGCGTATTCAAATCCTCAACCAAATCAGATTTGAAGTGGGCACTAACACACTTCGTAACTTATGTAAAACAAAGAGATGCCATCAATTAGACCCAGTCAATAAACGTGCCATCTGAATTCAAGGTTAGAGGTTACACAGTTTAACCTGCCTATAAACATGTCTCTTCACATAATCATCCATCTGCTGCAGGCTGCAGTGCCTCCCTATGTTTTGGACAGATCATTTAACTGAGTCATACCATCACACAATGGCGCTGCCATGAAAGCGAGAACTGCCACTCTTAAGGCTTCAGAGCATATTATTAACATAGTTTAGTAAATCAGAAGAAGGGTAAATGCTTGTAGAGGAGTAGAAACCGATGCACAAGCACACATGTGCGCGTGTTCACATTGCATCACATGCAGAAGTTCCTGTACTAGCGGTGGTGCGCTTCCTTTTCTTGCTAGCCTTGCTACGCTACCATTTGAGTTCATGTGGCCGTGCGCTACCTTAGCAACACGTCTGGCAAGGCTGACTCATCCCTCCTTCCTCACTCCCCTCTCTATCCATAAATTATTCCCAGTTTTCTCAGTTATCCATGGTACAATTGAGTTCCTTGCTGACTAACAGTGATACATCATTTTCTTTCTTTTCCAAACACATTATCTTTTCAAACTCAGCTTACGTTTCACAGATCACTCAAACTGGACTTTCTCCAAGCCCAGAGAAACCTCTGCATTTGATGCTAAAACGGATCAGTCACAATAAACAGAAACCCTTCTAATGTTCCACTCTGTCTATCACACCAGCTTTTTGAGGCCATTTTTCCATCTCGCCAAAGAGTTGCGAGCATCTGCTCTCAGCACCCACATTGTTGGCAGTAGGGGCTTTATTTAGAAGTCTGCAGAGTAGCATTAAAGATAATTGTACGTTGAAGAAGGTCCTTCTAAAAGAGCCCTCCATATAAACTGGAGACATGAGAGAGGAGCACACTACAATTCCCGTCCAAGAACGGGCTTTTTAAAGCCGTGTTCTCCTGGGTGGGGTGAGAAGTGTAAGTCAGTAATATGGAGGTATGCTTTTACTTCAGCTGCTAACCAAACACACAGAGCTTTGTCAAATTAGGCTCTTGAGAGCTTGTCTAGCAGATTTTTTTTTGCCCCTCTGTAGACAGTGTTTGGTGACCACATCCTTAGATTCCTTGGTTATGGTGAGATGGGTGGAGCACTCTTACAATCATGTTTCAAGGGATGTCGGAAATGTGCTTTTTTTAAAACCCCGAATACTAAGTAAACCTCACCCATGCCAGCGCACTGCATTACCACCAAAACTATTGGAATGCTTGGCAACAGCGACCTTGCTGTAAGAGTGGTGTAATGGTTTGTGTGCTGACACTTGTATTTATCATCTCTCCTCCTACTAATGACATTCCTTCTTTCAGTTTTGTGCTCCTTAAAATTGTTTTTCTGGAGTTCATGTGATGCGAAAACCCCCTATTTTTTTTGCTTACCTTCATGGTGGAAGCCCCTCACAGTGTTGGCCCGACTGGCTGACCTTTCTGGGTACTCAAAAGCAATGTCGTGCGCTCCGGCCTCCTCAGCCTCACCCGACTGTAGCCGATAAAGGTCCAGCAGGTAGCGGGGCACAGTGGCTGACCGACTGGGCCGCGGCCGCCTTTTGAGGCCGAACATATGCAGCAGCGTGGCCTCAAAGTCCCGCAACAGTTCATGGCTTTGAGCGGCCGAACGACCCTGCAGGCCAGGTACTTTCTTTTTTCCTTCTTCAGGTATCAGACTAGCATGGTTGCTCTCTCCCAGCAGGACTTGGCATATTAAAATGACCATCAGCATTCGATTACCAGGAATCATGATGTCTCTGGTGAGAGCAGCAGATGGAACAGGAAGATAAATGATTAAAAAAGGGCTAAATAGAGCAGATATAAAGGCAGCTATAAGATTTGTCTTACCCTCCATCCAAAACACCATTATTTTCTCTTGTATAAATGTTCCCACTAAAGGCAGACTAATTAGTTTCAATAGTCCAGTCTGCCTTGTTTACAGTAAAGTAGTCTCCGATCAGATAGACCATTTAGAGTTTATCTTTATCCTCCAAAGGTAAACAGCTAGCTCAAGAACCCATCTTTTTTTTTTTTTTGAATGGAATCTCAGGGCCATTCCTCCCCACTATCTCCCTTCCTCCTTGTCTCCTCCACTATAATTAGACAAATAAAAGAGGCAGCCCTGGGGTCTAAGCAAATTCTTAACTTGATAAAAAGTCTCGGTCTTAAGACATTCTGCTCAAACAAACCATGGCCCAAACCTGGGACATTGTGCCACACACTTATAAGAAAAAGCTCTTCCTCAGGCACGTGGCTCGCCCAACACCCCTTAGGGACCTTCAGTCCAAGTCTGGATAGACGCCACATAAATGAGTGAGTCAGCAGACAGAGAGAAGGGAGATGCAAGATTTAGCAGCGTGTCACATGCCGCAAATTGAAATGGCATGGCCCACTTACTTACCGACAGAAAATAAAGCATGGGGAAACAGTCCATGTTTGTTGGGAGCAGGCAATGGACCCGTTCTTCTAGGAAATGTCAGGTGGCGTTGGGTGGCTGCAGGAGAACTTTGAAGTGACCCTGTTCCTGAAAGATGAAGACAAAAAACACAGGGATATTGTGAACTGACACTTGCAAACACTTGAGGTTGTTACATGGCATTTCTTCAAAGAGTAGCACAGGAGCTTGTGTATGTGTGTGTTTATTGGTGAGAGAGAGACCCAGTGTCTCTTTAAGGCTTATCATTTTGGCTGGTGGGTAAGCTAGCTATTTGCTGTAAGTGGAATGTAAGTAGGCATGTGCTACAACACAGACAGCAGATACCTAATGCTTGACACCCACCTTGGTAAGAAAATACAACTTATTCAACACTTACATCTATTTCAGAGACACCCATTTGAAAAGCAGCTTCCTACTTTACATTAATGACAAGCTAAAAATCTGATTAGCGCCAGGTTCAACAGAAAAACGTCAGAACCCACAGAGCACAAAACAAGTCTGATCACAATTAGCAAACTCTTTATTCAAGATAAGAGGGCTGTTGGTTTACTAAAACTGAAAACCCACTCAGCCTTTACCCCTCCAAGCGACTGAGTTGACCTATTTTAGACAAGGAACTAAACAGATTCTTCTTAGAAGAGCTTCTCTTCCATTTTAGAGCTCACATGGGTTGTGACTCTGATGGCAGGACTTCTCTACTTTGATAACACTGTACATACAGTAGTACATTCACCACTGATGTATGCATGATATACTGAGCAGAATGTGCTTCTAGAAGACTAATTTAAAAAAATATATATAACACTTCCACACACAAAAAAGAACCACTTTCCAAAAAGGGAAAAGTCAGAGCTTTAACAGGCAGGTTTAACAAGAACAACATGGATCAAATGATTCAGTTTGTACACCTCATTTGAAGTGTTAAGTGCTGCTGAATCGCACTAACAAGGTTACTGAATTTTAAGTGACCACAACAACAGCATCATGGAACAAACACTCCAAAGTGACACAAGGCTTCGGTCATCATTTGGATCTTGTTCCACTGGAGCACAACCAAGAATTACTGCACAGTGAGGATGCATATTAGCTCACACTCTATCTGCGTGTGTGTGCGTGTGTCACATACAGTTTGTGTTTTTCAGCTTGCTAGCATGCCTGGCTTCATATCTATGTGATTAACTTGCCTCCTGCATGCCTCACTATACATGCAATCTAGGATCTATTTCCCTAACGGTATTAGACTTTGACCTCCGGTTGACCCTCCTTTTCTCGGTCATGACACAAGATCCACTGTGCAAGAAGAGAGGGTGACATGCAGTGTGCGCGCGCACGACTGCAAAACACAGCGCATGCATTGACGTGCGTGTCCGCATAAGTGTGTGCCACCATTTGCATGTTCGTGAGAACTGCAGCAAAAAGAGTGAGGAGGATTCAGAACATGATCAGCTCTATTACCCATGGGGTGAGGGGATAAATGTGTGTGTGTGAGAGAGTCTGTGTGTGTACATCTCTGACAACAAACGTTCATTGTACAGAGAGGGCCTCTCCCATGATTACAGGGATTCATAGCACTCAAAAACACTGACCATACAGAACATCTTGTAACTGTAACCAGCCACTGACAAAGCTGCAGGCTAAAACAGACACACTCAAAATGGTGTGATGATGATGAAAGAAGATGTAAGGCAGACAGGGAGTAACGCTCAGCTCTGTGTCTGTCAAGCCAGTGTGCTCGTGTTTACTGGCCTGTTTTCACTAAGAGTGATAAGAAATAGTTTTACACCAAATTCTTAAAAAAACAACAACAGCAGCAACAAAATCGCCGCCCACACCTCTGCACTCATCATAAACGTGCAGTCATTTATTGCCCTCTCAATCAAACAAACGAAAACAACATGAGATTATAAAACAAAGCTGGACACACAGAAAAGCTTTCCACTAAGTGACAGAAATACATTTTGCAGCAACCGTTGCAGACCAGGCTGCAATTAGGCTGCAGCAGTCAAACTGCCCTTGGCTTTGCTTGATCCCCCTTGGCCTCTCTCATTCGTTCTCTCTCTCTCTCTCTGTCTCTCTCTGACCAGAGATAATGTGATCAGACTATGCACATGGCTCTTCAGATGTGTTTCCTGAGGAATTTAACAGTGATGGTGGGAGGGAGGATGGGAATGAGGGAGGGAGAGAGGGAGGAGAGCAACAGGTCACTGTGGAACAGTGATTTTATCATTTTAGTCACAGGGTTCTACTTATTGATTGATCAGTGGCAATGTCTATGCTTAATTCCGGTTGCTGCCTGTATAATTAGAAGACATTTATGTCTTTGAATGGTAGTCCCAAAATAATGCCATGCTCTTGGAATGAGCAATAGGTAAAGAAAACACACACACACACACACAACCCCAAATGTCACACTTTCTTTCTTTCTTTTTTTTTTTTTGCTTTGTAGTAACCAAATTAACAAAGCTAAATAATAATATTTAACCAGTCAGCCTAACAAAATTCTATATTTTATGTGCAGGTTGGGATATTTTTTAAATTTCTCAAGCTCGAAATTACAACATACAATGATGTTTCTCTGGCATTATAAACGAAAGGCAAAAAGTCTGAGGGAAAAGATGAGGTGTGTGGGATTTTTTGATGTATCCTGTCGGGTTTTTTTCCTTTTATTGAAAAATAAAGGGGAAAGTGTCAATGGCACGTTTTTTCTTTAAAAAAAAAAGTGTGTTGTTAATTGTGCGTTAATAACGGAAAACCCAGAACAATCAGACGGAGGCTGACAAGGAAAATGACCGAAAAAAATTAAAGCCATCACCAGAAGTGACATGTGACTTCTTTATATATAATATATATATATATGTATGTGTGTGTAAAAGTAATTCTAAAATTAATTTATTTGGCCATTCTGCTCCTCTGCAGTTCACGAGATGAATTTGAGTTGCAAACTAAACTGAGTGCCAAGGAGACCGGGCGTCCGCAGGCCGCAATTTTCCCTGCTGCAGTTTTACCGGATTAAATGACAGGATTTATCTTTACAACGACTTGTTGCAAACAGGTGAAAAACACGTGAGTGGACAACAAACCGGACTCACATCTGCAAGACTCTGCAGCTGTAATGTATTAGCATTTCATGTTTTCACAAGCATTATGTCATTACTGGACATCAGCTCAGTCAACTGGCGCAATTATGCGTCAATTATTGTTCAAAACCCGTGCGGTAAAATGAAATGAACTTCATCTTTTGCGAGAAACCCCCCAACTTATTTTCATTATCGCTCATCTCTGATCTGTCAACCTCCATCGTTCATACGAGCCTTCATACTTGGATGACAAGAAGCAGTTACAGATGTTTAATCAGTGTTAAACTGAATTATAAAATGCATACACGTGCGCAACGCTGGCGATTTCAATGAAAGACATAAAAAAACAAAACAGCAAAATCTGACGCTGTGTTTGGACATGACCTCATCTTGATTTGTCATCGGCTCAAGTCTCGGGCACAATAACCTGTTACTTGTTTGGCCATGATCACAGCGCCATTCGTTCCAAAATGCACTTTTATATCGGTTTTTGAATGAGTTCCGCACGCTGTGAGTGTTTTTTATGCCCATTTATTCTCGCGCATTTATCCCGGAACGGTGTTTAAACTCTCAGCGGAGTCGCTTAAATGCGCACAAAGGAGAGACCCAAACTTAAAGTAACAACACTTCAGCGAGAGCCTCTCTTGCTCAAAGATGTGTGTGTCTGTATGTTGTTGCTGTTGTTTTTTTTTTTTTTTAAAGTTTCGCTGTTGACTCTTTGATGTGTGTAGTCTAAATGTGTTGTTTGGTGAGCGCTTACCATCAGTAGAGGTACAGGTATCCTCGAATGAAGTGAATATGAAAGGGAAGGTGTAAGGCAGTCCAGGCGTAACGCCGAAAAAATGCCGAAATGTGCCTTAAAGGAGAAATTATGCGCCTTTTTGGCTCATTAATCCTTTAGCGACACCTCAGAACGGACAAGAGGAGTGAAGGCCGGCGCTCGGGCTCTGCAGCGGGGCTTCTTATTCGTCTCCAGTGCGGCTCACTAGGGCGATCGGCGCGCAGGACGGCAGGCTTTCAAATGATCCAGCATCTATGGCCCCTTGCAGTTTTTATGTGTCCGCCCAATTTACCCTCTCTGCCTCCTCCTTCCTCCTTCCTCCACGACCCCCACCTCCCTCATCTGTCTCAAACACCTTGGATAACCCCCCCCCCCTTCTCTCCTCCTCCTCCTCCACTTTAAATAAAGACAACTCACTGCGCTTTCCCCCCCTTTTCACTATGTGAAACTTTGCATTTTGTCTTTAAATAACGCCCAGCGGGTCAGATGCCCGGTAAGTCTCCATATGCAACATGTTAGTGACCTAACCTAAAATAAATAAATAAATAAACGCCTTGCGTACCTGCAGATGTAAACAACTGGTCTACTTTAAAAATGCTATGCATATTTAAGTATTTAAAAAAATATATATACACGTGGCCACGTGCGTACATTTTTATTGGTTAAAGGCTTTTTCTTTAATCCTTTATCAAAATTTATGAAATGTATTCAAAGTGATTGGCTTCCCCGATATAAGCGATGTGTTCCCACTAATGTACAACTTTACAAAATAGCTTTTCTGCCTCTTGCACTTCTTATTGTTATCGTCATTTGAAATGATTCCACGGTCGCATGCCGTGGATCCATGTTTCGATAGTGCTTTTGATGAGGGGTTCCACGGAACTTCATGAGTGCTCTTTAAACTTAGTAGAGGGTTCATTTAACATATAGACATTTTATATGACTGGTATCACCGTGTTATGTACTTGTGTAACATTTCAATCACTGCCTAACCCCACAGTGGGCCATCTGTCTGAATGATTTTAAAATGACTGTCATTTTAGAACTACGGATGTGGAACGGTGATAAAGAAAATGATATTAATAAAGCAGATAATCACAATTAATACCACGTACTAAAAAAGATGTAAATTCAGCCATCATGTTCTTTTCAGTCCTGTTTTTTTTAAAGTATGACTGAAATTATTCCTTGAAGGATTCCGTTTGGCGAACCGCTGCTTAAAAAGATAAAAATCCGTTTCCCCGTGTTATGACTAAAACGTTTCTGCTCCTGTATATGTTTAAAAAGCATTTAAAATGTGCCAGAAACATTACAGATTTGTTTTAGTTTGTTTGCAGTCTTAATAAATATTATCTCCACTTGTTCTTTCCCAGATTTTAGTCTTCCAGCATTATGCACTGTATACATGTGCATTTTGTCTTTTTGATGAGACCTTGCTCATTTATTTTTCGTCAGACTTAGAGCTTTTTTTTCTTTCCTGTTTTTTTTTCTTTTTTTTCTTTTTTGATCCATATTTAACCACTTTTAACTGAAGATTTAACAGCTTGAATCACACCAGTGCCCAAGAGTCTATATTTAATATTACAGGTTTGTAGGGTTGGCAAGAGTTAGAATGCATAGATGAGTGTCAGATAGGTCGTGCAGTTTCAGTTTTACTACAGTACTACAGTTACTGTATTATTCTTTGTATAATGTAACTTAAAACTTCCTGTTGTTAAACAAAAAAAAGATTCACCTGCATTCATTTGGTTGTGGTTCCCCACTGAGTTGCAGTATTGTTAAAATTGCATGTGATGTACTGTGTATCACACATTGGTGCAGGATGAGTTTTAGACTGTAAAACTGCTTTGTAAAGTTGTGCATGGTAGAATTAGGAAGGGGTTGTTGTATTGTTTTACAAAAAAATCCACGGCCGTCACTCTGGATATTTAGGAGTGCTATTCTGCCTCCTTATTTTCGATTTCTTTGATTTCTAAGGTGCATGGAGAGCATCCAGTCTTCTATCAACAAGTACTACCACAGCGTAGAAATCAGAATTACGTGAGCAAGCTTGTAAGTGGTAGTAAGTGGTGCTAGGCTAAAACAGACTAGATGGCTTTCACATTAATCCAGTTTTCTGATTCACTTCCTGTCTTACATTAAGATTGACAGCATGTCAGAATAATACACACTAATAATTCCCTCTCTCACGATAGACTAAGTAAATACTGGATGGTACATTATATCACATCTTGAGTTAAAAGTTGCATTGTGGAATGATATGAGTCCGTGCTGATACAATGTCTGTAATGCAACACAAACATCTTTTCCATATTGTTAATAGCTTTAAATTCTTTACTTTTTTTTATTAGTTTTTAAACGAATAATCTTACAGATTGCCCTTTTAGAGATGTTTTTGCTATTAAACTGGTTCCTCTCAAGTCCTTAAGCCCTCTTCATTATGTTGATTGCCATTCAGAGATTCAGTTCTATTTGACTTTAGGTTTTATGATTAATTAAAGCAAAAAAAAAAAAAAAAAAAAAGACAAACCAACAAAAAGAGTCTGTTTCCTTCTCGACAGTTTCGACAGTGGAAATTCCAACATAATAATCCTCTCGGTGTTTTTAGGTGAATTAACAATGGACAGGATGTTTCTGTGAGGTCACAAAGATACAAAGACGTATAAGGCTGCATCAGGGTGATGTACGTAACCTGTGGTTGTCTCATCCATCAAAACAAGATTACACCAGCATGACTTTGTATTGCAAGTTTTAAACTGAAGATAAGCTTCAAACTAGTGAAGTGAACACAAACAAGCGGAAAAAAATAAAAACAAAACCTGAATTATGGCGCAATTTATTTTGGACAGATAAGATAAAACTCAATCCATCCTGTACCAGTGAAAAAAGAAAAGTTAAACAGTTCAAGCACACGTCACCTGTCAGATATGATAGATGTAAAGTATGTTATTTGCCTGCATGAGAGTGGATTTCATTTTTTTTAGATGATTAAAAAACAGTTGTCTCAGTAAAGCTCTAAGATCTTTATTATTATTATTATTATTATTACTACTATGTAGAATATTTTTTACTCATATTCATCGTATGGGTATGAACACACATATATTCACACTTTAAAAAATATTCTACTATATTCGTTGTGATCCTTTTACATTAAAGTTGGGATTTTTTAAAATCCAAAATACACCACAAGTCACCCTAAAGTGGACTGAAAGGTTAACTTTCAAAACTGTCTTGAGTGCAAGTAATGTGGTGGATGCCCATTCCAAGCTGTTGACTGGGTTTAGCCTCTTTGAGCTCCTCAGATACGAAGGAGATTATCAAATGCGGGCGGCTTAGAACCACAGGTAGTCAGTGAGGAGCTTTCCCACTGCTTGCACCTCTGAGTCCAAAGTTTTCTATAGATGACAAAAAAGTCCCGAAATGTCAAATTCAGGCATGTAAAAACATCAGCATTCTGGTAGCGCGAACATCTATTGAGGAAGGTAGAAGTTGCATGGAAAGTTCACCCTGTTTTTCTTTTCTTTGACTAAACTGAGCAGGTCAAAGAGCTCACTTATCTTCTGACATTTGCCTGCAGCTATTTGTGGGGAAAGGTCAGCAGCTTTGCTGTTTTAACGTAAGCTGGGAGAGTGGAGTGATTTCACCTACCTGTGTCACTAAATCCTGCTCGGAGCTGCTCACCTGTGAACACCAGCCCTTAATCAGCAGCGGCTCAAAGGTGACCCGAGCACCTAGACCTCCAGCCTGATGTCATAACACACCTTAATTTTCTCTTTTTTTCTACCTCAGAGGCTCTGCAAAGTGCTCACTAGTGCAGACACGCGCCACAGCCATTGATCAAACCTCAGCTTTCACTGCTAATGCTTGGATTCCTCACTGGAACATTCTTCAGCACAGCTGCCTCGTGCTTCTTTGGGTTCTCGGGCTGAGGGTTGCTTGTCCTGTAATCCCCTAACCCAGCCTTGAGACCTAAAAGTCTGTAAGTGGTGTGGGGGGTTCAG
Organism: Haplochromis burtoni; assembly: GCF_018398535.1. NCBI lineage: Eukaryota > Metazoa > Chordata > Actinopteri > Cichliformes > Cichlidae > Haplochromis > Haplochromis burtoni. The sequence continues at coordinate 1,321,751 of NW_024582450.1, forward strand.
GGAGGGAGACAGACAAGGGAAGCAAAGTCTGAGGATAGATTGGACAAACTATTTTAATCCCTGTAATGGAATTGGCATGTAAACTCATGAACCTAGAAGTAAACAAAAAGAAAATGGAGAAGGATGGATGTTGAACTGATCTGAGCCTCTCTGGGATAACTGTGTTGAAACTCTTCTTTCCCCCACCAAACTGCTTCCAGTCTCTTTCACGAGAACAAAGGTGGCCCAGCGTCTTTTCCAGCCCACCCCGTTCAACAGATGTCATGCTTAAATAAACCCTACAACTCCCCTTTTACAAAGAATGTTTAAGCAAAAAGTTGCCGACCCACTTGGGGTTTTGTTCTTCTGTAGACAAAGAAACACACAAAAACTTTAGCAAAGACAGTATCAGTGACCTTTTGAGTTCACAATAAAAATAAGCCATGCCAAGTCACCTCTTATTGGCACTCTTGCTGGAAAATATCATCAGACCCGTAACAAAGAGAGATCATCAGTGACACTCGGGCATATGAGATTGAGGCTCTGTGTGTCAAATGATGTGGAGCTGTGAGTGAGAGGACTTTAATGTCTGTCCATCTCATGCTGTCACTGGTGCAATCCTGCCCCTGCCAGATGTTATCAAAGAGACCTGGTCAAGTGAGCTGCAGAGGGGGGCTTTTTGAGCCTTTCCCTCTCTCTGTCAGGGTGCAGGAAGATACACTTGGGCTTCAACACTGTCCAGACACAGCCTGAGTGCAGCAACGCCTGATGCCGGGACTCTGGGGGGTAACGCTGGGAAACTTTCTCAATGGATTAAAAAGCTTTTTTTATCACCATTTGGATTGGCACTTGAAGATACTCCTTTAATCTGAGAGGGGGAATTGACTTTGGCCACACCGCAGCCCCTAAGAGGCCAAGCAAAGAGGTAGCAGAATAAATTCTCCAGTGGTGAGAACTTCACAAGTGTCATGTTCTGGAGCTTGAGAGAAAAATAGATTAGGCTTGAATAGATGGAAATCAACCAGGAATAGAACATAATTAAATAACATGGATGCAGAAGGCTGATACACTGCCCTGAGAGATCCTGTGACCAGTGTTTCAAAACTGAATATCTAGGATTCTTTTTGGATAAGAACGAGTGTGTAATATTCTCCAAATCAAGTTATGAGGTCACCGTACAAAGTTGCCATTCAGCAAGAAAACTGCTGCCATATTTTACTTTCTCAAGCCATAATAAAAAGAAAGGCAGATCTTTCCAAAACTTTACTAATCCATTTTTCAGAAAGTTACGTACCACCTTCAGTGACCCCGGCTGAAAGCAGAAAGCTGCATCAAAATGAGACACAAATCAGACTGCCTATCTACTCTTTAATTCTATCAGTGACAAAGAGCCTAACCTCATAAATCATAAATGGGCCACAGAAGAGCCGCAGCTCCCCCAAATGAACCAACACAAAATTCAAAACTTACCAGAAGTGAAGTACAAAGTACAAAGCTTCTGCTCTAATTTAAAATGTTTCCACTTTGTTATCTTTTCGCTCCAAAAACACACGAGTGTTAACAGTATCTTTTCGAAACTTGACATTTAATGTAGTGCGTAAATCACTCCGGCGACCTGTTGTCCTTTTAAGAATGTAATTACATACTTTCAAATAAAACTTAAAAGGATCTGACAAGTTTTAAAATGCAGTGTGTGCTCTCAAGATGGAGGGAAGGAATTCCAAGCAGTTGGGATATGCTAACATCCCTGTGTGGGCGAAGAAGACATGATAGTGTTGAAATGAAAGAAGGAAAAAATGAAAGAAATATAAAATTAAAGGTAATCAATGCTGCATTCACCGATATTATCGTGAATCTGGGTTCTATTTTTCATCATAGATGTCAAATACTACTATTGAGGGTTTACTATAGTTGTGAAATAGTGAAGATCACAGTGGTAGGAGAGACCCTCAGACATCAATCCCACCACCTCATTTAATTATTTATAATCTACGAATGATACAGTACTGTGCAAAAGTCTTAAGTTACAGTCATTTCTTTATCTTTTAATAGGCAAATGGTTGATAGAAATTTATTGAAACATGTGTAAACATAACACGCTTGTAATTATTTCTAACAATTGGTGTGGCCACTTTTACTCATCAGGCTGAGACATGTCAAAGCTTCCCTTTATTTGTTGCCTTTTCTTCCATTCTCTGTCAAGATGGTCTCACATTGTTTTAATAATTTTGAGGTCCGAGCTCTGGAAAGGGCAATCCATGACCGATAGTGTTTTGTTGTGTGTTTTTCCACCGAGCTATGCTTTTACTGCATTGGCAGTAAAAGAGATCACTTGTAAAAGAGATCACTTGTAAAAGAGATCACTTGTATTTCAGATCACTGTCATGCTGAAAAAAGAAGCCTTTCAGATGATTTTGCACGGTGGATCAAAATCTGGCCATAATTTTCTGCGTTCATAATTCCATCAGTCTTGATAAGATCTCCAACACCACTGGCTGAAATGAAGCCCTGAACCATAACAGAGCCTTCACCGTGTTTTACAGATGGCTGTAGACACTCACTTATTGATGATTGACAACGTTGTGATGATGTAATGTGACAATAAAAGTGATTTGATTTGATTTTGATTATTTGAACCTAAATTACACATTTGGATTCATCTCTCCATGAGAACTGGTACTACTGATTTGTGTAATTTCTCACACCCCAGCTTTTCCTGTCTGTTTGTCTTTGTCTTGTCTTCTTAAGGATAACTTCTTGACAGGCACTGAGACAATTTTATATGAGGCTTTTTCAAACAGTAGATGGATCAACTAAAGGGCCAGATGCATCTCGCAGGTCCTGTGCCAAATCTTTGCTGGGTATCTATTTCACAAGTACATGATTTTCAGATGCTTTTCATCTGCTGTAGATAGTTTTTAGGCCCCACGCTTTTTCTGTTGTCCTCCACTTGTCCAGTTTCCTCAAATTTTTTGGGACGCACACCCTTTTTTAAATTTTTTTTGCAAATAACTCTTTGGGAATTACCTTGGTGGTGCTAAAATACTATTTTGAGCCTGTCAAACTGTGCTACCTAAAAAAGATTCAGTTGAAGAAATTGAACAAATGCCCTATCTCTAAGCTGCATTCTCTTTCAAAAGTTTTGGGAAATATAGTTTATACTCAGTTGAAGACTTTTGTTTTTTTGGAAAAGCATGATCTCCTGAGGTTTGAAATCCTTCCTAGCACAAAGTTACACTGTTACAGGTCTTTAATGATATTTTCCTGGTATCTGATTCTGGTGACTACGTGATTTTTCTTCTGCTTGATCTAACTGTGATACATGGACCTGGTATTTCATTTACAGCATCTTGAGAGTATCCGTGGGTGTGCTTTGGAAGGATTTCTGTCAGCCTTGCTGGCTCTGATTCCTCCTCCACTCCCCTGCTACACGGGGTTCCACAGGGCTCAATTTAAGGGCCACTGCTTTTTGTACTTTATCTACTTCTACTTGTATCCATTCTTAGAAAGCATAGAATCACCTTTCACTGCTATGCTGATGACAATCAGATCAATGTGTCATTAAAGCAGAGGGATGTTTCTCTCTCTTAAATACTGCATGAATAAGTCTAGCTTCTTTCATTTAATTCTAGGCAGCATTTTCAGAAAGTAATATATGCCTTTATTAGGTCTTAGCTATATTACTGCAACACACATTATGTTGGACTTAGTACAGCTCATCTTCAAACACATTTGTACTCTTTAGTCTTCAACTCAGGAAGACGCATTGTTTTTATTGGTGTTGTTTTTACTTTTCAGTGTATTTATTTATTCATTCTTGTGCACAGCACTTTTTTTATTATCTTAAAGAGCTTTATAAATGAAGCTCGTATGATAAGATGTGTTTCTGCAACAGGCTGCTCATGAAAAAGTGCCTAAAAATACAGAATAAATTGGTTGTTTGCTAATCGTCTGTTATGTGTAGACACAACACTGGTTTATCCCTTGAGTTAGGTGCCTTTTTAATGTTTAGATGATTCATAGCTCAATTTTAAGTGACATACCAAAAACAAAAAAAAAGGGAGAGGGAAGAAAAGAAACTATTGCTCAAGACCACTTTAAAAATACTTTTAAGTAAGTAAGTAAGTAAGTAAGTAAGTAAAAGTCTGGCTCCTTTGATCCAGAGTGTAAATAAATGAGGAGTGGTTTATGAATTTTGCACAGCATTGTATGTTTCTTAATACTAGGGTAAAGACCTTCTACTAATGTAGGCTGTTGCTGTAAGTTAAATAGCTAGACTTACTCATTATTACAGCTTACTCTGGGCAAATAAACACACTGTCCAAGTCATTTCCTGAACTGTTTCTGGTTTGTTTTGGTTAAAAAAGAGACTAAATGTCAACTTTTGTTCTTACTAGAGATCAGTATTCACCTCTTTGTCTGTGAAGAAATCTAAATCTTAACAGTTTGGGGCATTTTTGCCAAATATTAAGCTGTGATTAATGTTCTTAGTTTAGCAAATAATCATTTCTGATCCATGTTAATATTAACAGACTATTGGACTCACAACATTTTTCTTCTAAATGTGGACAAAATATTTAAAGCTTCTTTTCGGTTTGCCCTACAGGCCTGTTCATGCCATCAGTTAAGAAATTCTTTTGTAATATTTCGTCTGTTTACATGATTTTTATCTGTGTATTTTAGTATCTTGTTCCAAAAAAATAGTTCCTGATTATATGTTTCGCAGGTCAAAGTGTTTAGTGGACTACTGGTTGCTAGCCACGGCTTTACTTTCCAAGTAATCTGCAGATGTTGGGTAGTCAGCTCACTGACTGATTATGTGCTTGACTGATATGTCAAAACACTAATAAAAGCACCATCAATTGATTTATTAGGAGAGACCGATCTGTTTATCAAACTTGGATATTTGTCAAAGTGAATTTGTTTGCAATGTCAACAGTGCACAAAAGCTGGATGTTGAATCATAGTGCAGCATGTCAAAGAAATGTATTTGCGATCGACTTATTCACTCATGTAACGTGACACTGGATGGTTACAACGCTTATTTTGGACCTTATCTGAAAAGTGTGGAAGCTAGAAATGATACATTTCCTTTCAGTGATACAGTATATTCACCAGTTTAATCTAGTCTGAGCAAAGCCCCTGTGTTTGTGAGTTTATAAGGCTGAGTGAGGCTCAGTCTCCAATGACTCACTCCTGACGTAATATTTCATGGTGCAGTCAGATGTTACTCTCAGGGGTGTCTGGCTTGCTGCTTGGGATTTGGAAGTAGGTGGTGAGGCGATTAGGTCACCGCACTGCTTAGAGATCCAGGAATGCTGTAACCCAGGTTTTGGGATCTGCTCCATTTATGATCTCTCTGTGAGAACCAGTATGTTGCATGCTCGTGCCACACGCTTGTGTTAGAGCAGAGTAGCCTCCAGGTTCCACCCAGCACCATATTTCTAAACCAAAAGGGATTTTTACACACTTTAAAGAGAGAACCTTTCAACTTTACTTTGGGGGCAGCAGCATGTAATTGCTTTTGCTGGAATTGCTGACGTTTTAGGAGCGGTCGGAATATCTTGGCGAAGCCAGTGGCAACAAAGCTCTGATGCTTGGAAGCATCAGCCTGTTGTGGTTGCTTTGGGAGGAAATTCTACAAATATCACCATAAAGTGACATAAACATTCTCAAACATCATGTCAGTGTGAAGTGAAGCTATATAAACCCTTTTTGCAAATACACAGAAACATAAAAAGCAAGTTATTTAAGCAGTCATAGGATATGGAATTTTAGGAAAAAAGGTACAAGGAGAAGGGGAGGACTACTGAAGAATTCTCTTTTGTAGGATATCCTATGATCTTTTTCTGGATGGCTGACTGAAAACTTAATTTCTAGCTGGGCCTGTAATTGTAGGTCATTTTGCTCTATGAGTGCAATTGCAGATTTGATAAACAAGATCCCCTGGCAGTGCAGTGTTTACTTTCAGGGCCTTGATTTGAGAGCTGAAGTTCAGGGGTGGGATACAGTTTGCCCCACATACACTCACACAGACTGGCTAACATAGCATACTGCACAGTATGAATGCAAAGACACATGATCCTGTGGCAGGGCTCATTCCACTTTCTTAGCCTGCTGTTGCGCTCACTCCCAGCACATTTTTCTACTGTAAAGATTCAATCTTTAAATGCAGACTACAAATTTAAAAAGCAAATAACACTGTATGTTTTAGCAAACATTACCCAATCATGAGTAAATAGTAAATCTGCAGGGGAGCTATTTTCAGACACAAATTAGTTGTGCTACTGACTATTTATGGCAACAGGACGATTCACTCACAGGAAAATAACTGCACCCATGCTCATGATACCGAATTAGCATTTCATTTAGTACTAAAAAAAAAAAAGCATCAAGCCTACAGAATAGGAATGCCACATCTGTGATGATGATGAACTGAATCCCAGCTGGGAATTAAGCATAAGGTGATGTTTGAATTTCCTGATTTAAATTTACGGTTTGCACTTCTAGCATCCTTTTGTGTAGCGCGAGTCAGAAATTTATGAGGCCGGATGTAAGCTGAGTTGTTGAGTGCTGGGAAGCTCTTAAATACGTGCTTAGTCATATTACTTGTTTTCATGTCAAATCAAGCTTTAGGGTGAAAGCAAGCTTCTGAGGAGCCTGTAACGCAAGCGCGATGGAACATGAGAGGGAGTTTGGTTGTGTAGTAAAGAGATGCTCCAATCTCTGCAAACAAACATAACTGAAACAAAAATAAAGCTAAAGAGAGGAGGACAAAGCGGGCAGATTTATTCGCTGGAGTTTCGGAGACATCTTAATGGATCCAGTTAACTGAAGCCACATTTTTCTCCTCTCTGTGCTTAACCACTGGGGCTGGTTGACATGACACAAATTTTCCGTGGACAGTAAAATAAATAAATAAATAAACAATGGGTCGGTGATTCTAAAATGAGTCAGGAGCATTAAGAGTAGTAGTACGTTTTTGTGTACTCCATCTGCATTAGGGCTGCCGCTGATGATCTCAAAAATACAGCGACTTAGGCAGAGATGGTCCATCCTCTCACCTCAACTCAATCCAGTTATCTTCATATTATACCAGGTACAGTTGTTATATAATGTAAGGTAAAGAGCCTACAATATTAGTGCAAGAATCCCCACATTTAGACCACCGGATCCAGCTGTAAACATAAGTTTCATTAAAATGAAAGTTTAATCTTAAAATTAGGATCAGTGTCTGTCTCTCAATCCCAAACTGGGAGCTTTGTGAGTTAAAGAAAATGTTCTCCAAGATTTTCCAAGTTAATGGAATTTGTATTAATTCAATTCAGTTGTATTCATGTAGCACCAAATCACAACAACAGTCACCTCAATACTCTATATTGTAAGATAAAGACTACAATAACCCCCAACACTGAGATGACCCCCAACGAGGAAGCACTTGGCAATAGTGGGAAGGAAAAACTCCCTATTAACAGGAAGAACCAGGCCTAGGGTTGGGACCTTAGTAACCTACACCAGTGCTGTTTCTGTGCCATGATTCACTCTGAATCCTGAGTGAAATTCTTCAAATAAACGATTCCTCTCCAAATGGTAATTTTAAACAAATCCTTTGACAAGGAATTTAAATGAAGATCAAAAGTTTCTAAAACTTTCACTGACATCAGTGAGACGGGCGTTCATTTTTTTTCTATAATGGTTCTATAACGTTTCCTGTTTTCCTCTATTAGTACAGAACGGTAAGTAGTATGTATGTGGTGAGCTTTTTTTATGTGTAAGAAACTAGCTTCCCTAGGGTGTAATTCTTTTAAATGAAAGCCTTACTTTTATAAGGAATAACGTCGATTTGTGAATCGGATGTTCTTTTCCAGGATCTCAAAGAAAAAAAAACTTCTGCAAAGTCCCTTTTCTTGGAAAATCTAACTTATAAAGATTGTGTGTTTGTGCGCACATCAATAACCCTTTATCATCCAGGAAACACAAATATGTCACTTCTGTATTGACGCATGCAAACATCGTATTCCTTTAACAAAAGGCCAAATGTGCTCACGTCCAAGCCACAAAATAAAAGCTTGCTGGAAAAAAGTTAAATAAAAATACCACAGTTTTAGTGATATTAGCCAGAGTAATGATACATGTGTCCGTGTTATTCCATGTGTTGTTGTCTTTAGTGGTTTGGCTCACTTTAATTGTACATGAGGGCTCATTTGAAATGTTTTGTTTATTTATGTGTGTGTGGATATCCGGGAGCAGGATCTAAAAAAGATATGTATAAACATCTTCTCCAAAATTTGATCTTAACCAGAACACAACTACAAATCTGAAAAACAGTGAATGCAAGTGAAACTTCCTCCCTCCCTTCCTCATTGTTGTGCAACCGACACCTTTTAAACCAAGCTGCTTTTACTCTTCTGGAGCTGTAGGTGCAAAAAAAAAAAATCTATTGTGGGATAACACTGGTTACCATGGCAGCTACCTAAACATGCCAGTGGTTGGTTTGGGGTTTGCTGCCAAATTTGTTGCCTTACTCCTCCAGTTTCCTCTCCAGGAACCTGGATCATACCATGGGGTGGGGGGATTGTGTGCTAAGAACCATCTTCTGCTGCAGGGCTATCAACACAAACTGCTTCTGTAATGACTGCAGCAGAAAATAAGCAGAAATGTTATGCGTTTCATCATCTCATCAACATGCACACTTACACTATGCTGAAAATGCAGGATTTTCTTTTCTTTTTTCTTTTTTTTTGTCCACACCAGTACCTCATCCTCTTACCTAAATGAAATTCAACTTAAAAGGGAAGGAGTTGTAGACACACAATTTCAGGTAATCTGAATTTAACTTCAATAAAGCTAAAAACTAAAAACAGAATAAGTGGCGGAAGTGGTGCACTGAAGGTGATGACCCATAAGAGGAAATTTAATTCTTCCTCAAACCGCAGCTCAGTTCATGTCCAATCATTCACCTTTACCTACTAAAATGCTGTCAAACCTAAAATGAGGACGTGGGCCCAGCTAGTGAAATAAGGTATGATTTATTTTAATTGTCCAATCACACTTCGTACTTCTCTCTGGTACAAAAAGACTGCTGGATTATGTGTCTTTGTCATTTTTCCTTTAGTCAAAAATTTAGCACAACCCCAATTCCAAATCAAGCTGCCACACTGTGTGAAATTTAAATAAAAATGAAATGATCTGCAAATTGCAAAAACATATTTTATTCACAATAGAACACAGAAAACATATAAAAAATGTATTGGAGAAATTTTTCATTTTGAATCTGATGGCAGGAATATGTCTAAAAAAAGTTGGGAACAATGTAGAATAAAGTTCCGCAACAAAGACTTTGAATATCTCATCATCTACAGTACATAACATCATAAAGATCAGACATCAGGGACGAAGCCAAAAATCAATATTGGATGCTCACGATCTTTGGGCCCCCTCAGGTGGCACTGCATTAAAAACAGTCCTGATTCTGTCATGGAAATCACTGCACGGGCTGAGGAACACTTTCAGAAATTGTCTGTAAACATGGTTCAATCTGCCAAGAAACAAGACCTAAACGTGATCCAGAAACATATTTATCCACAAAGCAAAGTGGTCCCATTACATTGGATAACATTGGATAACATGCCCCCACCACATCTTATAGATGGAGGGACTATCTGGCTTGTTATCAGCACTTAGTTCAAAAGCCTGCATCTCTGATGGTATGATGGTGCATTAGCACCTATGAAATTGGAAGCTTGCACATGTGGAAATGCACGATCAGTGCTTAAAGATATACTCAGATTCTAGAGCATCAAATACTCCCATCCAGAGGGCATCATTTTCAGGGAATGCATTTCATATTTCAGCACCGCGCATTGCATGCATTACAACAGCATAGCTTCATAGTAGAAGTCTGGTTGCTGAACTGCCCTGCCTACAGTTCAGAACTTTTGCAATCTGAAAGCATTTGGTGCATCGCAAAACGAAAGCTGCAACAAAGAAGATCCAGGACTGTGTTTAGAATATCAGATGTTTTCTTTTAATTTTTTGCCCCCGCAGGCTCAAAGACACTTCAGCGGGGTTGCTAAAGGATGGCAGAGAAGAACAAAATTGTCATTTTTTCCAGTAAAGATTTAATCTCCTTCCATTGTGTAATCAGTAGTACATACACTTGGCTGACTCATGCTTAAATTTAGTTGATCCACCTTCGTGTCACTTCGGCACGATACCAAATTAGCAAACATATTTGAATACAAGGTTCTCAAGAGGGGTTGTTGACAAAAGAACAACAAACATTTACAGAAGCTGCTGCACCCTCCTTGGCAAGAAGAGCAGGAGATGACATCAGAGGGGGAAAAAAACACAGAAATTCACTGTTTATGTGGTGTATTTTTGGGGCTTGATTATGTGGGACTCCACAACGTTTTAGAGGCTTTAAGAAAACTTTAACCATTGGAGCCTCGGCAGATCTTATTATTGCCTGCATCTGTTGAAAACCAAATAATGGCGGGTGGTCACCTTTCATCATGGAATGATGAGAATGGGTTCTGTAAGGTAAAACCACACAATGCAAGCATGGATGTGACATCACTGCTTTTAAATGTGTTTTGTGTCCACTGGCTAGTAGAGACAGGAACCATCTGGGCTAGTTAGAGAAGGCTGGATGATGAATGGAGTAGCACTGTGACCGTGTGCATGTGTTTGTGCCTCTGCACTTGTGATAATGCATGGAGAGCAATATGGAATGTTTGAGGCTCACTTTTCCTCAACACTTCTAACCCATATTTAACTACGAGCTTTAAAGGTGCAATACATACTTTTCTTAACAGCGCATGAATAAGCAACAGCTGAGACTTTATCTTACTGACATATATGTATTGTATTGCTGCTGAGTTTAGGGCTACATGGTTGTGGCCAAAAGGATTATAACGATTAATTTGGCGTGTATTGTGATCACAACTATTGTAATGAATATTCATTGATTTTGGTGACAAAAGTTAAGAAAAAAGTTTTTACTTTACCTTCACATAAACACAACATTGCATCCATATTGTGTTGCATTTGTGCTAATGTACAAATCTTTGCAATAAAATAAAACTGGTCCACCTTAAGCATCTAAAATCATTGGATCTGTTAGAAAAGAAATATAAATACAATTTTTTTAAAATAACTTTAAGTACTTAGTAAATTACTTGACAGCTGTGAGATCCCTCTGTTTCCTATGTAGCATTTTGCATATAGTACATGTACTGACACTATCAAAGTTTTTATACAGGTTCGCTTTTATGGACCAGTTGTGCTGTATTGATTGGCTTTAATACATTATTATACTGCAGCCTGCAGCGTTTTCAGGCAGCTAAATAAGTCTTGGTTAACTTTCCCTTTTGCTAATTCCAAAATATTTCCAAACAGCAGATTAATGATCTGTTCCAAGTGACAAGTTGGTTCAAGATACTGTGCCAGATATTGATTGTGCAGCTCTAACTGAGGTTAGCATGCTTACCAGCACACAGGCACGCACCCAGTTGTTACATTTTTTTCTTTTATGCATCAGTAGCTGGTTCCATACATGAATTCTGGAAAATGTTCTAGGGAGCAGGCATTTTGAAGACTAAGGTTAATGGTTGCTCACACACGTACCCCAAAAACCCATGGCCACAGTGCATGTGTTAAAAAACACTCAGTATTCAAATATGCTAATGGACAGGCAACAAATGAAATGGTAAATATATCTATTATTCGTGATGTGAAGTTAATACTGATCAGCTAGGGTTAGATTTTGGTAAAGGTCCAATTAGTTCACTTATCCTTCATCAGACCTCTTTCAATTATCAAGAAGACAGAGGACTCAATGGCAGGACTCAGAGAGGTCAAGTTTAGAGCATTTATTTACAATGAAAAACCAGGGAGATATATACAGGTTGTGATTCAGGAAGCAGGGGATCCAGGGAACCAGGGAAAGGGACACCTAAACAATCCAAACTCTCCTCACTCAGCTCAGGCAGTTTCTCCAAGCACTCCAGGGCGAAATCCAGGGAAGGTCTGTAGACGAAGGAAAGAACAATGAGATTAGTCACAAGGGGGAAAAGGCAGGGAAACCACACTAGACTAAAGAGCTGAGGTTTTACTAACAGCACAGTTCAATGCTCCAACAAAGAATGAACCTCAACCGCCCCGTTAAGTAGTACCTGCCGACAAGATCATCGGCAACAGGTGATTGATTATTGCAGGTGTGTTCAGCCAGAGGCGGGAACCTGCGATGAGTCCTGCCCATGAATCCAGATACAGACACACAAGCACAGAGAGAGGAGAGCGAGACACAGAGAGAAAATAAAGGTCAGGAGGACTGAGGGACCGTGACAGGAATGGCTTCTCTCTAGCTACCAGCATCAAGAGTAGTCTGGAAGCCTGTGAGCATGAACATGCTGTTGAACTGGTGCCCATGTGAGACAAAAATAGAACTAAAGAGTTCTATTACAAAACAATAGCAATCTCTTCTTGAAATAATGTATTCTACACATTGCACCTTTAATGTATTTGCAGGACTATGATTTATAGGACTGTCAGGGATGTCAGGTTTTGGGTGAATTTCAAAAACACTGGTGTTTGTGATAACACAGGTCTGGAATCGCTAAGAGATGATCCACCTTAAAACTCTCTGACACTCTTCCGGCCTCTTCAACTAGGCTCATGCTATTTATGCAACCCTGCCTACATTAAATACACATATAACTGCACACACACAACCACAGAGACACACTCACAAGCACACACATAGCTACCCACTACCGCCACCCTGCCCACACTCTATTTCAGTCTGGACTTTACCGTTCCAGAGACCACAGGCCCCACCACATAGAGAGGACTGTGTTGGGCTCTCTAAACCCAGTCAGACCAGGCGAGCTGCTGGGGTGGGGCGGGGCGGTGGTGGTGATGGGGGTGAAGGTGGTGGTGTAGGTGGGTGGTGGTTGTGGGGGTGTAGTGCTATCTCGCAGCTGTTTCGCTAAGGACGGCGAGGTCTCTCAGCATAAATTTCACTGATATCACCTCCATCAGAGGGCCATAAAGCTGATTTATTATAAATACAGCTCTCATGTGTTTACTGCGCACATTCTTGAGCCTGCAACATCTTTCAAAGTGAGCACTTGCAGGTGCTCTGGCTCGGTCTCCATGGGGCAGACTGGAGGAAATCAAGAAAAAAACAAAAACTGAGAGACACACCGCGAGGGGGGCCGATAGACAGGAGGGAGAGAAAGAGAGGGATGAAGCCGGTGAACTGGGAAAACATGGCAGCCATTATGGCAGTGATTTAAGTGTCTCTGTGATGATACATATGTGTGCTAAAGGATTGAGTTACTTTGCATCACCTTGCATTATGCTCTGAGAAAATAAATCTGGAGGTGAGATTACAGCTAATCAGCCTCTGCTGCAGCTCATACATTCCTCCAGTTGAGAAAGAACTAACAACTGTGGCAGATGATGGATCATAGTTTATGCCAAGTAGGCTTTAATTGTTTTTAGAGATAAATGAGAATTAGGCACGGTGCTTGAATTTTAAATTCGTATGTGCCTTATCGCACCTTGGGCTGTTTGATAAAATGGTAATGAGCTGTGCTAGAGTTGTGCTTTTTGTTGTTGTTGTTTAACACTGATATTAAAACTTAGCAGATGTAAACAGTACGGCGATGGATCCCTGCACTCTAACCACATTACTGTTGGTATCATTAGCTTTTACGTCTCAATTAACAACTGCATCTCTTCTTAAACGAGCAGCATTTTAGGATAAAATCTTATGTGTCTGTTTCTTGTGTACCAGCAGTGCTGACAAGGAGCATGGGAAAAAAGAAAACATGTTTCAGTGATGACATGAAGTGGCATTTAATCTTGTTTATGAAATAAAGATTTGGCGCTTCGTTTTAGTGTTGAGAAAATGAGCACTTCTGATCTTACAACCCCTGTTTATTTTAAGCTGTTTAATCCACTCACATAACAGGGTTCCTCTCCCTTAATCTTGTCACTTTATTGTTTGATTGCAAAGCAGCATGACAGGAGGATAACATCTAAAGGAAACAAAATGGAGTCCAGATGACCAAGAAGGGAGTATCCTTCACCGCAGCTTGGTGGATTTGCTTTCTCTTGATCTCACCTCAGTTTCCGACAGTGACACAACGGTGAAAGGACAAGTCAGAAGGGAGAAAGGAAAGAAGGAGGGAGAGGGGGGGGGGGATTTCCAAAACATCTTGGCTCTATTTTGGAGATCGGCAATAATGAAAAAGATGACAGAGGGGGAGAGAAGAAATGTGAGCCATTCCAGAAATGTGAGGGAGCTGCTTGCTTTGTGGATACAACAGGAGACTGAGTAAACCTAACACCAGGAACTGTGAACACACCGCTGCACCACTGAACTGCATCATTGTGTCTGTCTGACCTCACACTCATATATTTTCTTTTCCAAAACATATGTGATGCAAAGATGATGCCAACAGTGGAAAGACAAAAAAAGATTTGGACATAGGAAACACTGAAGGGCTGAGATTAGTCTGAGGATCTGCAGTCAATAGACAAAAAAGTAAAGGAGCAGTGGGAGCACTGGATTTTTTGGCATGCGAAGAGACAGAGAAGATTATGAAGAAATCCTTCACTTTGATGGAAGCCTTTTAGCAAACCTGTCAGCGATGAATGTGTTCAATTCGGACTCAAACAATCCGCTGCAGCTCTTCACTTTTGGCCTTCGTCCCTCTTCTCTTTTATTTGCCCAACACTTCAGAGTAAAGGCAGGGGAAGTGGCTTTGGTAAACAGTAACATTAGGTTACAATTGTTTCAGAAGCACCTGCTATGCCAATTTAGGGTGGTTAGACTTGGTATTTATGCATGCACACACACAGGCAGACACACATGCACACTGAGAGACATGTAAACAAATACCCACAATCGTCCTACCACTAGTCCACAATCTGGCTTGTGTTTGCTTTCCGGCATTTTTTTTACAGGGTGGAAATATTTAGCCCTGATGAAACGTGCATTTATCTAGTGTTTTTTTTTTTTCCTTCCCAACCACAGGCCCTAAAATCAAATAAACGAAGGAACTCTATTCTGTTTTTTCCTCCATAAAACCCCATCAAGAGGAATGCTGGTAATCCATGTCTACTCCTCCATCGTGTCCTGTTCCTCTCATTACCAGCCATGTTGTTCCTATTACGCCTCAACATCCTCTGCTCTTATCGAGATAAATGTGCTGAGATATCATTTCATGTTCCCTCATTTTGCTTATTGCCTGCCCAAACAGAGAACGCAGGTTCACTGCACTGAACCAATTTACTGCATGGCTGTGGTGTAGGATTTTTTTTTTCTTCTATTCTTCTCTTTCTTTTTCTCAGGAAAAGCATTTCCACTGACTTTGTGGGCTGTACCGTTTGCATTTTTTTTCTAACTTTAACATGAGGAGTTGTTTACTTGGATCCCATTAAACAGGGAACACAAGCCTCCGAGACTTGAGTTAGTTAAAGTGATGCAGGGGGAAAAAATGGTATAAACATGTACATGGAAGCCGTCCACACAGAGGAAGGGCAGTGAGCAGAAAAAGGGACTAAGCTGACACAAGATGTATTGTGTCTCTTCCCAAACCATAGTTTGAAATTCTTCGTCATTTACACAGGAGAAAACAGCTCAAGACCCCGAGGTATTACGTCCACGTTGGGCGATTCCACATCTCAAAGTGTAAGTCCCATGCCAACATCCGTTGCTAGTGAAGGGAGAAATGTATCCATGTTAAGTTTTCCTACATATATCTGCATTTTTAACAACTGTCACCACCACTGCACAGTGTTTTTGCCTCCTGGGTTCAAATATGCGATCTGGCTGGACCTTTCCATGTGGAGTTTGTTCTCTTCATGTGTGCATGGGATCTCTGAACACTCTGGCCTCCTCCACCCATCCAAGAACATGCTGTTAAGGGAGTTAGGTTAACTGGTGATTCTAAATTGAATGATTCTTAAAGACTGCTATTATACCAATAAATAATTATATTACCAAGCAAATCAATTGAATGTGAGTGTCTGTCTTCCTGTACTAGCCACGTGACAGACTGGTCCCCTGTCCATTGTGTACCCTACCTTTCACCCTATGACAGCTGGAATCGTCTACAGTCCTGGAATGGGCCATTTGAACACCTTGATTCTTTTCTTTTTCAGTCATTCTGTTATAGAGTTCCTGCTTCGCTCAGCATTGTCCTGTTTCAGCCAAGTTTTAGCTGTTAGACAGATGGCTCACATTTGACTCTGGCCTTGTAAAGCCAAGTGTATCATATTTGATACTTGAGTTTTTGTGGGTTTTTAAGACTTCCACATCATCAGTGTGATGTTCCCTCCCCTCAAAAAACAAAATTAATTCAGCAATACACGTGTAAGCATTAAATTCCAAAAATAAATCTTTTTTATTTCATCAGAAGGTTCAACATATACTCCATTTTTTTTAAATGATTTTTTTGGTAATTATTTCATGGTTCAGGCTTTAAAGGGCTAAAATACTTTGGTATGCTTAGTTTTTCACACGACTACATCTTGACCTAAGTCAGATTAAGCAGCTAAAACAATTCCCAAAAAGAAACATAGCAGGTGTATGATGTGACCCAAATGTATTACATGGCTACCCACAACTTGCAACTAAAATGACTTGTTGCTGTGAATGGCATCAGACAGCTGCTTCCTTTCTGGGAACACTAGAATATTGACTAAAACCAAAGCCAGGAACTGTGACCACACCGTAGGTCATCACTGTCTGCCTTGTTCGTTCTAATTCACACGTACAACCTCCAACACTTTTAGCCCCATTTGAAAACCTTATGACGACGATAAAGATGATGATGCAAAAGTGACGCTGAAACTTACAGTAAAAGAGCAGCACAAAAGCTGCAGTCAGTACTGTGGTGTTTAACCTCTAATAGTCTGGGACTTGTGCTTCTTAAAGACTGCTATTATGCATATAAAAATAAATGATAATATCATTACTAAGCAAATCAAGTGAAACGTGTTAAGGAAATTATATCACAGGTGTATAATTCTAAATGGGGTTTTCCTACATCTGGGATAAAAGCTCAAAGATCCAGTTTTATATCACGTCCTTCACTTTTTTCTTGTGTGTCCTCTTAGCACACGCTGGAAATTTGGAAAGGGACCATGGCAAAGAGAGAGAGAGAGCGAGAGAGTGAGAGAGGAAGGACAAGAATGAGTACAATTAGCCAGTGTGTGAACAAGCTCTTGTTTATTGACTTTCAGGGGGAAACTTTATTAACCTGCCCAGCCTTGAATGGAAGACACCTGCTGTTGGCACTTAGGCCGTTATTACTGAAATAGCCACAGGGAGGGTCCTTACTATGCCCAGCACTGCCTGCTGTTCCATTGTACAGCGCTCCATCGTCCAGCAATTGAGTGCTACAACGTTTATAATGAGATTGCCCTTTGTTAGATATCGTCACTAGGCTGACAGACCTTTTTCCCCTCACTTGTCAGCAATCAAATTATAGTGGGCAAACCCACCGACTTCGGTTTTGTTCCTATTGTCCGTCAGTAAAAATAGACTCTGCCCGTGATTGACTTTTTTTGTTGAGGTTGCCACTGGTGAAGTGAATGAGTGCAAAAGAATTAAATTCACGACAATGCAAACACAAAACAGCAAGTTTGGAAGGATAAAGAGCCAAAAAGAGAAGTACTGAGTCACTGTAGGCTACAAGCGAATCAGTGTGGACACCATAGATATGGCTGGTCTTTTTGATTTGACACAGTTTCATGTCAGCCAGGAATTCAATTGTCTGATATTTGCTTAAAAAAAAAGTTTATGGTAATTTACTACAGTTTGGGTCTCATTTTTCATGTTGATCACCGTAACATTAAATGGACTGAAGATATTTGAGAACACATCATCATCAAAAAGGACACACTCAGAGATTCAGGTGGGCTGTAAAACAAAGTTTGTGATCACACTGATTACTGATAGAATGTAAAAAATTTTTTAAAAAAAAGTATTTTCTCAGTAAAGCCTCAGTCTGCAGCAACAATTCTTGTAATTTCTTTGGTCACTACCAGTTCGTCACAGCTATTCGCAGTTTGCATGGAAAACACCAACTTGTCTGCAAAGACTCGTCCATTACCTTCCGGACTATAGTGACAATTAGAAAAAAATGCAGTGCAAGCTGAAAAAAAGGGCAAAGTGACTGGAGCCTTACCGCTGCAACTAACACACTTCAAAAGGTGCAACTATTACTTTGAAGCGAATGGGCTCGATGTCCAGTTTGCATCGCACATAGTCTCGCTACTGTTTGGTGAGCAGCTTTCAAGGGTTTGCAGACAGGTTAGCTTGTTCTATGCAAACTACAGAAAACCATGCTAGCACCTGCTAGCATCCAAAGCAAATGCAAGGAGACATTTGCATAGATTCACATGCTATTATGTGAATCTTTCTGATGAATTTCAACTAGCTAATGCCAGGAATCTTCCCTAACCAGTCAAAAAATATACACTTAGTGTATATTTAGCATGAAGAAATTTTACAGGTAAATTTCAGGGTCGATGACTGAAACCTCACAAGTAAGTTAAGAACAAAGAGTCTGAAAACTAAGAATTTTCATGTTTGGGTATTGCAAAGATCCAAGTGATCCCAAGTAGACTCCTGAGCTAGTCTACAGGAGTCTACTTATCTTCATTCTGTACTTCATTCTGCAAAAAATGTAAATTAGATGAGGTGTCAGACAAGACTTTATAACCAATAAATTTATAAATCATCTACATGATCATGGAAACATGCTAAGTTAATTCTGATCTATGCCCAGAAAGGGGACGTGTCACTGAGGAGATGAGAGGATTGATGGGTCTTCCTACTGAGTGATACTTCCTTTAAAGTGCATAGTGTCAATAGCTGACTTTCAGCAGAACCGATAAAACGCAGCTACTCTGGCTTTTATCGTCCTTCTTGAGCTCAGGGAGCGCTGATACCGGCCATTACAAGGACAGCACTGAAGGCGAGCCTGGATGCGTGGGCTTCAGCATGTCTGCAGCTAAAAGTAGTATCTCTGTGTAGACTTGTGTGAGTTCTTGCCTACTCATTGATGATAGTCTACTTAAAAAGATGGAAGGGGAAGGAAAATTATGGCCATAAAACCAGAGTATACTTAACCGTCTAAAGTCTCTTTATGTAAGTGTGTATTTATTTATTTGTTCTTATTCAGGAAATTAGGTAACTGGAAACCAAAAGCAGTTTAGAACCAAATATCCACAAATATACAAGCTGTGCACATCCAACTTTTAACCTTACTGGGGCCAACATGTACTCTGTAGACCCCTCAGGCAAACACAATGTTGTGGATCACAGCTCAATAAAAATAATGTTGCAAAGTCAGCCACTGGCTTGTCCTTCCGTCCTCCCGGTGCCCAGTAACAAACTATTCATTTGTTTATACACTGTTGGAAATTATTTGATAGCAGACACTTAATTTCCTGCTTTTGCTTCTTTGTGTGTAACTTTTGTTCTCATTCCTATCAGATGGACCCACAGTTCTGAGCATGTATAAGAGCTGAAATGATTAACTGTAGCAAATTCCCAAGGATTACCAGTCAACTAACAGCTACAGGTCAGCTATGCCTGCCTTCAGAAATGCCAAACTATAAACAAGTCAAAGAATGAGATAAGTGTGCATTTTAGTCCAGCTTTTCTGCAGAGCTGGGTTCTAGTAGACCCTCAAACATGCTGCTGTATGATTGCATTTAAAGAAAATCACTATAGTGCAAATGAGCTGTGAGTCTCTGTGCCTGCATATGCTGTGTGAGGAGTGTTAATTAGGTGTGGAATGATGACCTTTGCCTGGCCTAAAGGGACCCTTATGCATAGCAGCCATGGAGAGATTAATAGCTATTGCTAAGCAACATGAATGTGGGGTCTGAAAATTCTGCCTCAAGTCATTACAAACACTTAATTTGGCCATGCAAACACCAAAAAGCTGCACAGAGGGTTTAGATGTGGATCTTAAAGCTATGATTTAATCCATATAAATTATCGGCATGAATTCTGTTAATTCTAGGTTATCCAAAATAAGTGACATGTAAGGCTCCAATAGTTTGTGCTTGTGGCTTCTTTTTGCCTACAAAAAGTAACTGCATGTTAAACAAGATAACAGAGTGTATTTGGGCAAATGAGGAATGAAAGGTATTGTTAGAGCCTTAGCTCATTGTTGTCTCTCATAGCCTCATCCTAACAATAACATGTATCTTCCAGCAGAAGCCACGTTAGACGGATTGATGTCTGTATAAATATAAATGCATTGTTACCTTCTAAAGGCATTCATTTGGTGCCTCTTAAAACCTCCCTTCAACCATTTGTCTGCTGCTTGCTGGCCAGACACTGCTAACCAGCCCTCTCAAGAGAAAAGGCAGAGGAGCTAGGGTACTGAATATGCCTGTTTAAATAGATATTTTAACACAAAGGCACCGCCACTCTCTCTCTCTTTCTCGCTGTAGCTTCTTGTCTTTCTGGAGTCTTTCGATCTTCTGCATTACGTATTCGACCGGCGCTGAAGCCACTTCTGTGGTGCTTTTCAAGAGGAACCCCTTTGAGAGGCAGCTCCTCAGGGACTGGGGACAGGCAGTCGGCCAGCTTCCAGAGTAAACATATAATCATCCCTCGGACAGCTATAATTATATCTGGGACGTGAAGGAACAGAAGCAAGCAAGAGCCAGGCAGATACACAGTAGCAGAGGTAATGCAGAAAGCCATGCACTTAATATTTGTTTTCTGCTGGAATATAAAGCTCGGGTTGTGTTTGTGCAAACAGTGAGGGAAGAGCGGCTGATGGAAAAGCAAGTCAGCGCTCAGCCTGTTGTGGCGGGTTTGGGGCAGTGGCAGTGTTTTGCGCTCATGTGCACACACCGGCTTTGAATGTTAGGACACGTCTGCGTCGATATGAGCGCTGAAAAACACACAGGCGCGCGCACACACACACACAAACACACACACCTTGCATGCACATCTCCACCCTCATGCAGTTGAACCACACATGAAACAGTGGGTGGTTTCAGGGGCAGTATGGAGAGTTCCCCTTAGCCCTGTTCTTTAATCCAGCATCTCTCAACAGTGCGACTTTAATGCGGTTAACTAACTAGCAGGCTTTGTGGTCAACTACCATTCCAACAGTCCATGCTGAAGAGCAATTGATTATAGTGCCTGGCTGGAAAAAATCTAATGACTTCCAGGATGCTTTTTTTTTTCTATAATTAAAAATGAATTTGTCACAACTGAGCAGCAAAAAAATGAACCCAGCCTGTGAATGCCTGTTTTCCTTTACATCACCTGACTCTCTTCTAAACCGGCCAAGCCTTGGTCTTTTATGTGAAAGTTCCCCTCTAATTTTCCTTGTCTGCGATGCCCTCGGGCCAGGTTGGATGGGGGTGGGAGGGGTGGGGGGAAGGGTGACATCACAGCATTTAGGCAAATTCCATATGTAAGAAAAAAAGAAGCTATTCTCTATAAAGCAGTGGAAACACTATAAAGTTATAGGAAGCGATTACCTGATAATTAAGCAGCCTAAACAAACCCCCACCGTTCTCACACATCATTACTGCCTCCCAAACAGACAAAGCAGCACACATGTGCACACAAACACATGTTGCGGAGGCTGAGAAAGGGCTGTCTCTAGGGCTGCAGGTTGAGGCATCGGGAGCAGCAGGGACCAGGGAGGGAGGGCTGAGGGACTAGGCTGCAGCTGGGGTCAGGAGAAGGCACGTTAATCACTGCTATCCTGTCAACAACAAAGAGTGGGCCTCACCCAAATGCTCTGCTCAGTAGCCATAATAACGCCATGTTAGTCAGGCAGAGGTGTCACTAGAGAACCAAGAAGAAGGAAGAGGAGACATGGTGTGATGATGCAATTACAGGAGTAAACCTGGACAGGGGAAACAGAGTAAGATGGGAAAAATTCTCAAGTGGTTCCTTCTCTTGCTTGACTATCACTTGTTAAAACCACAGGGTTTTTTAGAAAGAACCCCCCCACCCCCACCCCCCTCCCAAAAAAACAAACAAAAAAAACCCCCAACACTCACATACACACCCCAATGAAAATGCAATAAATTATCGTCATTGGCTGGTATCTGACATGACTTATTACTTGCATGCCCCACCCATCCCAGTAATCACAGCAAGTTGTTTCATCTGCACCAGACATGCAGACACGCTGGAACTGAGTGTCGGACGCAGAACTTGGACACATGCACTGATCCGTTGTTTTATTTCTTTTCTGATAGCTTTATGGCTTTGCTTCAAATGATTTAACAGGACGTCTACATGCTGAAGATGCTTCCTTACCTTTTATTTTTCTTTATGTTTCCCCAAGAAAAATGTGTTGTTTCAAGCTTGTTTAAGTGAAATGCAAACCCTTTCCTGCAGTGACCAAACCGTGACCCCACATCAGGTCACATTACTGAGCAATGGACATGTTTAGATGTTTTACTCCAAAGGAAAACATCATTAGGATCTGGGAGCGTATTTCACTTTTCCCTCATGTCCGCAGCTCAGAGGTAATGGCCACCCAACCCCAACCCCCATCCCTCGCAGAAAGTTCGGCCTTAGACCTGACCTTCAGCCTGCCGGGCTTCCGCAATACACACACATACACGCGCACAGACACACACAAACACGCATTATACATTTCATCATTTGAATTTTGAAAACGCATTTACACAAGTGCAAACTATTTTGAAATGGTCTTTCTTTTCTCACTGTTCCATCTGGACTGTCTCTGCTTCAACAGTTGTCTGATCTGACACAGCCTGATAATAGGGTCGGGCCCAAGTGAAACCAGAAACAATTTGTTTTGGTCTGAGCTATCATTCCATTTCCCATAAGCCATGCCTCTCCCTTCTCTCCTCTCAGCCCCTCTTTGTATCTCTTGCCAAGAATTAAAAGGCATGACTTTAGACACAGTTACAAAAAGCAGCTGCTGAGTAACTTTCCTCTCAGAAACATACTAAAAGACCATTCCAGATTTACATATCTTATTCCAAATCACAAACTGCATGCCTTTTAAAGAGCCCCAAGGCTCACTGCTCGCTCAAATGGAGCAGCATTTCATAGCCCACCTCTGGAATGAATAAGGGAGGAAGTGGAGAGGCCACACTCACCCTAAGGCAGGAAGTGACATACTCATGATGCTAAGCAGCAGTTGTTTTGAATCTTGTAAGACAAAAAGAAAGTTCTTAAAAGGAATAGCAGATTGAAAGAGAGGGGATCAGGAAAGGAATAAAGTAATCTGATTAAAGTCGTTGCCTACAGCAGCATTTCCAATTCTAAACATGTCCATCCTAAACCTGCTGATGTAAACACGGCATGCTCTTTGACCTTAGTGGTAAACATCTGCTCAAGGATAGGCTTTCACTCTTGTTCAAGCACTGCCTGAGTTGACATTGACAAACTTACTTTTAATCACCCAAAGTTACACATAAAATGAATCTTGATTATCTCTTTATGTTAAAAGAAGAAGAAAAGGAGAGGCCTGCTGTAATACGAGTATCCACTGCAAAAGAAACTGAGGTTTCAAGCTTACGATTTGTTTACTGTTAGGTCTCTGATCTGTAAGAGCTCCAAATATCAGCTCAGAGGAAAAGGGATGCCACCATCTGTATAACTACTCAAATTATTCAAATCTTATTTTGTCTTTATTTCAGAAGACACAACTGCAACTACTGTGCTTTATACAGAGTACTGAAAACAAATATACCACCAATACTCCTGTTTAACAGTGCACGCTCAGGTTAATGTGCATTCTTGGCTTTCTTTAATAGGAAATGAGGTCCTGATGTTTTGCTTATCACATCAAAATACTAAAAAGTAGAGTGAATGGAGACTCTTGTGCTATTTTGGATTTTATGTCAAAAAATGATACTTTTCCCACATTCCGCCACTGAAGGATTTGTCTGACTGTGCGAACACAGCCTGCCCTCTTTTATGTCTTCAACTGCCTTCTTGAAAAGGACAGTGTTGCAATATTTGCATGTATCCAAAACCTGTTGCTATCCAGGTCTTTCATGATGTTTAAAAATAGATCACTCTCCTTTTAATCTGAAATGTGGGTTATTCTTGTCGGCATGCATCTCTACCACAGCTTTGGAAAGTGTTGGTTTTGTGTATGCTCAGAGCTGACTGTAAACAAGAATCCATGAGCTAAAAGCTGTGGTAAAACCCCCATTTGAGACGCATATCCAAAATGTGCTAAATACATCCAAAAAACCTCCTAAAAGTTCTAAAAACAGAATGAAAAAAAAAAGATAAATCAAACATCCAAATGGAATATGCTGTTTGCTTGATGTATATCGAATTCAGACTATTGTCATATTTAGAATGACAGTGGAATTGTTCATTCATAGCTATCTATTGTTTGAAAATGAAGACATGCTTTAGGAGACATGCCTTGGGGGAGAAGGAAGACCCTTGAAAGGGTGAGCAGCAGCCGGTGGGTCCGGGGCCCTGGGGCTCATAAAATTGCCGCCACCAGTGAGGAAGGAGGGGGAGGAAGGAGGCAATTAAAAGAACTCCAAGTGGCCTGAACGCTGTGCACCAGCTGACTTTCTTTCTGCTGTGATATGAGTAGATGCAGAGGTGGAGGAAAACGAAGTGAGAGAAAGAAATGGGGAGTACAGTTGATAAGTGCTGTGACTCCGCTCTGGATTGAGGCTAGACCTGGCCAGACCACCACTGAGAAAGGGGCAGACTATCGAGACAGACGACTTCCTACTACCACTGCAGTCTGATTATCCCCTCGAGGCCCAGAGAGAGAGGCCTATAAAAGCCTCCTCATTAAGACTAGACCATTTATAGATGGCTTAATGAGTCTAGGTCTCTAAAAGAATAGAGGGAATGAGGGACTGATAGAGTGTCCACATACTACTTTGAGGTTCCCGTCTCCGCACCTCCCTGCCCTCGGAGGTCTCGTCGAAGAAATCACAAACATGAGTGAAAATCAGACACAGCAAAGGTTAGTTTTCCTGTAATCTTTGTCTATCTCAGTTAGGATCGTTACCTCAGAATGGAGGTAGGCTGTTTTTTGTTATGTTCAGTAAGACACCCTTACCCAATTCGTTCCCTTTAGAGGTTCTCATCAAAGTGTGTGAGCCTAACCTCTCTCAGAAATGCCCTGAGCATGTGCATTATATGCTTGAATGAGCACCCGTTCTGGATAAGTTGCGATAGCGATCTAACTAGGTTGGACTTAACATTTCTGTATCACTTTTAATGCTGCATAAGTCAAAACTGGATTTAGTCAGAGTAGCAGATAGGCACCTGCAGGATTACACATAGCTGTATCTCATGTCTGATCAACTGTGTCTTGTAAAGAAAATAATAAAACATTCCTCTATGATGCATTTTCAGCACTGTCTCTCGGAGCCTGTGAGAGAGCAACGTGTAACTAGATAGAACGAACATGATCCGAATGACAGAATAGCATAACTTTAACAGAACTGCTGTATATGCCATATTTAAAAAAGGATGAACATGGCCACAGCACTAGTTGTTATTTAATGGCTTATAACACAATAGACCGTAAAAACTTGTTATGTGGGTGACAAACTGTTCTTGATGACAAATCAAAACCACTAATTGCTCTGTTAAGTTCTCCAACACATAATCTTCACAGGTTCAATCATCAAAATTCGCTGGAAGCCATCAGACATTACTTTTAATTAATCATTCTTGGAAAACTCTACACAACAATTTACATTTTTTTCCCACAGAGACACAAAGAAAAAAAAAGAATCTCAACCAAGCGACTGGATTGGTTCTCAACATCTGATAAGTTCAACAGTACAAACACAGCGATAAGCTCCTGTAGGTCATTCATCATACCACTCCCCCCTAAGCTCCATGCATCCTGGTCACCGCCCTCCATGACTTGATAACCCACATTGATTCTATCTGTCCCCCCCAAGAACAATAAAAGCTACATATTGATACCATGTCCCATCAAGTTACCCCATGTGCGTGGGCATGCGTACACACCTGTTGTAAGCACGCACAAGTACTTAGATGCTTAAACGCAGGCAATTACAAAGCACGTACAGCTGTAATCTTTATGAGAACAAAATGCTATTTAGCGAGATGTTTTAAGAATAGCTTTAATTTGTTTAATAAGCGAAGAAAGCGAGAAAAACGAACAAAGTTGTCCTCTTTTAAACTTAATCCAGCACTATTGTTGATACCACATTGTAAAATCCCTGTCAGACTAATCAAGCAATACTTATAATAATGTAATGCCTATAAATGGTGCAATAAAACTGCTGGCAGTAGTCCTGGAATCCTTTCACAGAACACTTGTAATGAGCGCAGATGGATAGGTCTCTGCCTCCTCACTTTCTTGGTGGCACGGTGGGTGTTATTCTCTTCCCCACAAAATAACGAGGTGTTTTGTTCTGTGAGAGAATGGATTAGGGATGGTATCAGTGCGCCACTTTGTGCCAAAGCAGAGAAAAAGAAAGTGAAAGCAAGTGAGACAGGCTGAAGAAGAGCCTGAGAGGAGTTAAGGATTAATGATTGTCCTGCAAGCAGAGACCTGCCAGGTGGGAATGAGCTGCCAAAATAACACAGGGTGATTAAACTCTTACACATTTAATTAGATAGTTCCCCTCCTCCAGATCTCTTTAGCATATGAATCCAGGTTTCAGCGTAATGCTGCGGAACCCCAATGTGACAGGAATATCATAAAGAAAAGCAGTGTCTGACAATCGAATAATAGCTGGACCTAGGAGAACTTTTTTTTTCTTTCAACCAAAATGGGAAGCACCTTGGAGCATGAAATGTGGCTCCAATTGTTTCTCTGTGTGTGTATCCACCCATAGCGCTGGAGAAGGGTTATTGGCAGGCAGGAGGAGGGGAGTTTGGGGAGGGGATGCTGAGCTGAGAATGCCAGGAATGTCCAACCCTGTTTACAGCTCGGGCCGGTTCACACCTGCAGGTCAGGGTGCTATCACCAGCCCCGGCCCCTCCTCTCCCTTTGCCCCCCCCCCCACCCCCCACCCCCCTCATTACAAGGGGGTCAAACTCAGAGGTGACCTAATTAGAAGCTCATTACATCACAGACAATCTCCATTAGCATGCCAAGCCGGCCTGTTAATCCATTAGCACCACAGAGGCCCCCAGTGCAGTCTTTACATTCCTACCCCTGTGGCCCTCACTCAGGGCCCCTGCCACACACAAACACACACTTCTATTGCTCCTATGGGAGATGCTGAAATAGCCCAAACATTCTTATCAAGGACACAAACAATAACAAGAACATTAATAAACTGCTACCTATCCTCATAAGCAAAAATTAAGATCATACATTCCTTCAAGTGAAAATCTAGTTTGTTGGTTGCACCTGTCACCTTCTATTCTTTCGTCGTCCTTGAGCTAAGTGTGTATCTTTTTACGAAACACATTAGTTAAAATTGAAGCCGCTCATTGAGCAAATTTGTTTCAGGGTTTTTGCGAAATCACACATAAATCACTTTTATTTATTCAAAACACAGGAGATTCATTCTGATGAGGCAGTGACGTCCTGACACGTCAAGGTGTTATAGGCGCACTGGGACAGGTAGGAGAGGACGACTGAACTTTTATACCACAGTGGTCTCTGAGCGGGTCTACACCTGCGGGTTTTGGCTGCCGAAATACGCTGTTAGATCCAGTGTGTCTTTTTACATCTGCTGATGCTGCTGCTCCAAGATAAATCCTTTCTTCTCCCATTTTGACCATTAGAGAGAAATGAGAAAAAATGAAAGTCATATTTCAGTGAGCTGCTTTTGGCATTGAGCTCTCAGCATTACGACCCTCTAAATACTTTTGTCCTAGGTCTGCTTGTCATTATTGTACAAAGTTTTTTAAAAGTTTTTAAAAAATTACAACTCGTCTCACAGCGAGAAGCTGAGCTGCAGTCAAGCATGTGTCAACAAATTTCCCTGCTTCTCTTTTCAACTGTTCAACCCCATAAATGAACTTCCCTCACTGAGTCTTTGTTGGATGAGGCCTCTAAAGTGCTGGATGCAGCTGTGGGGTTGTGGCCCAATACAGGAGACTGAATGAATCAGTTTCTATCTCGTCACTGGGGACCTGGGAGACACTGAGCCCCACTACCTTCCCTTTGAAACCTCTCCCCTCTGGTGACTGGCAGACCATACAACGCACAGGGCTTTGTAAGTGACTCCATTGTTAGGGGCAGATTGAGAGGAAAGAAGGGGACTAGCCCTAGGGATAGAAAAGCAAGGTGAAATAAAAAGGTCTGGCTATGCGGTCTGAAGAGGGCAGGAATGGATCAAAGGACTGGGTACTGACCTGCGGCCTTTGTCCATCAGACAGCCATGGCTTCATTTAACCTCTCTCTGGAGGTCGACAAAGTCCATTGGGATATCGAGCTTCACAGGAGCTGTGCCCTATGGGCACATCTCAGTGCCTCCTCTCCAACCCCTCCACCTGGGACAATATCACAGGTGAAAGTGGATGGGAGGGGTTGGCCTGTGCATCGCCCTAACCTGTCAGGGATCCACCACAAAGGGAGCTGAGCCCTCTCCCCGGATGCCCGGCGGCCAAGTCTTACCTTACTATACGGTATTCACATGGTCTTGCTGCCTCCCTGCCCTGGCTCCACTGGGAAAGCCACAGCATGGAGGGAATCAGAACAGAGAGGAGCTCTCAGCTGCTCACCTGGGGATGGTAAACCTCAGCTATGTGGCAAACAAAGGTGAACTTAGAGGCTCTCTGCTGCATTGTTTAGTTGTGGAAACTTAAATCTTCTAGCCTTAATGAACTGTTGAATAGAGAGGATTTTCCATGGTTCAAGGGGCCATGTGTGACTTTCAAAAGCCCGTCTATCCTGCTTTCTACAGAGCCCGACCTAACAAACAGGCTGTGTGCAATACATACAGGACATATTCTGAAATAGCCAATAGCAATTACACAAAATGTTCTCAGTTTTCCATGATACCATAAAGCTCGTTGCCAGACGAGCTGATGCTGAGTAAAATATTCACATGCAGAAATAATGAAATTATTAAATTGTTAAATGTCCATGTTGCTTTTCATTACATTCACAAGTTACTGTTTTATAGGAAATGCTCAACTGTTGCAATACGGCAACTGTTAAGCATTTCCAAACATTTGCCCAATTTGTGGGATTACCAGGTCACTGTGCCCCAAAAGGAGAGGAGAAGGAGAGGGAACCAGAATAGAAGATGTGGAGCAGATCAACAGGAAAAAGCAACACTGCGGATGGGAGGCAAATAGAAGCAGGAGTACCTGCACTCAAATGAGGATGGGGGTCTAACTATGTTGGGAACGAAAGCGGCCAAATTGTCCTGCTTTCATTAGTGCGCTGAGTGAAGCCTCTGCCGAGGCCTCGATTCCCAAGACTCTCAGATAACAAGTGGCTTCCCACACTGAGGCTTTCTGTTTTCTGTTTCCTCTCCAATAAAACCAGCCACAGAAAGAAAGCGAGAGAGACGGGGAGCAAGAGTGATAGACGGGTGGGGAAAGGGGAGAGGGGACCCCCGTGGTCTACGGTTATCTGGGGCAGTTTGGTTTATTTTCCCCAACCCCAATGAATGGCTGCCGACAAGGTATTTCTGATGGCCATGATAAGATATCCCACCCCCGGTGTCCTACCTCTGTAGCCTTGACCAGACCTCCAGCTCCATCCTTTCGAGTAAACACGTTAAGCATCCCATCAGGAGGTGGAGGTACTGACAGACAAAGTAAGGTGGTCTTGTGCTGAAATGCACAAATGTAACAGACTGAGTGAAAACGGAAGGCAACGAGTGGAGGTCACTAATATGACCTCCCACACACAGTAATGCACAGACTACGACAAAAGCATTCCATTGGCATCCTGTTAGTGATAGGTCTAGATAGGAACCACTGAGCACTCCAGTGTATGCAGCTGGCTAGTAGATCGAGAAAATGTTATGTTTCTCTGAGGCCTAACAACAATCAAATTGATGCAAGCGATTTAAATGGCTGTGTCTTAAATCATCTACTGCCATACTTATCCATTTGCTGTTTTGAGAGAATAAGAGTGAATATTTTTCAGGTAGGCTACAGCTTTATGAAGTGTACCCAGAAGGTACTGTATACACAAAACAGTCAAACACTTCAGTATGAAACACTGTAAACTTTTCACAGTCAGCAGCTGCCATCTTCACCACACATGGAAAGGGAGGGTCCACCAAAAAATATGTATCCATCAGAAGTAGAATATATTGTCAGCATGAATGATGTCAACAGGTATCGAGCTAACAATGGCAGATTTTATATCACATTAAATGGGCTGTGACATATTTTAGTATTTACGTGTGTTAAACTGTCATCTAAATTTTAGAGGAAAAATTGTATTATGTGCGATCTGAGGCATGTTTTTGATAAGTTCATAACTTGTACATAGAGTATAGTACACAACATGGACATATAGCAACTGAACTATCTTAACTGAGGTAGTAAATATGACTTCTATACAGGCATTAGTCACTTTGTTAGGTACACTTGTTCATGCAAATATTTAATCAGCCAATCACATTGCAGCAACTCAAAAGACAATAGCCAGGCTGCATTGAGCTGATATAGAAGAGCAACAAGAAGCTCAAATGGCCAGTCGTCACAACCAAGGTATGCAAAAGAGCATCTCCAGAACACAGACGTGCTACAGAAGCAGAAGGCCATATTGGGTAACACTCCTGCCGAGTAAGAACAGGAAACTGAGGCTCAATTTGCCCAACAAAATTGGACAATACAAGAAAATGTTTCCTGGTCTAATGAGTTTTGACTTACATTGCAACATCAACTTTTGTTAAACACAAAGTCAAAAATTATCGTTGTATAAAATCTGTATATAAGCATTAATCATTATAACATTAATCTAATCTAGAACATGAATGGACAGTTTCCTCCAGTCTTTAAAAATGACTTGTTTAATACCACATAAAACGAAGTAAGAAGGCGGGCATTTAGGGAAGGCAGAGATAAAATCCACCTCGGGTTACCTTATTACTTCCTGTCATAACAGTTGTCCCTCTGTCCTCACAGACACATATTTGTGTATTGCCATAAATGTGAACTAAAATGTATGTAACTGCACATCACATCGCAAAACACCACACATAAACATCCAGCGTAACTGGATGAATGTAAGATTTTTAGTACTTTTTTTGTCCACACTGGGAATACAGCAAAAGGGATTGTGAGCATTCATGGTTGTAGAAGCTAAACACAAGTATACAACCACAGCATACTGATGCAACTGGATTCAAATTTAAAGGTTCCACTCTCACATCTGCACCAAATGGTCTTCACCAAACCTTCCTGCTCTCCCCTCACCTCTGCTGATAGCAACTCAAGGACTCTCAGCCAGCCGGCGGAACCGATGCTGAAGGTGGAGGAAGAGACGGAGGAAATACCAAGAGAGTGTCTGTGTTGGAGAGGTAGGGTGGCAGGAATGATAAACTGCGACCTTCTCCTCATACTTGCAACATGCCTAATGGCTGTTCTGAGTGCCACAGCTCAAGGTGTCTGAGCCTCTAAATGGAGGGGTATTTTTATCCTCATCACACACTCACTCACATATTAACAAACACTGTGAATTGTGTGCATATCCATGGCTGATGTCCGGGTGCACCACAGGGTGAACGAGGACTGGCGAGTTGGCACGCAGTGCTGGCAGTACTCAAGTTCCTGATAGCTTTCAGGGGCCTTTGATGTTCTTTGCATCCCCCTTAACCGCTCCATCCCCCGGGCCTCCCCCTTGCAGGAAATTGCATTCTGTCCACTGCCATAGCAGATAAATGAGGCAGGAGAGGGTGCTGCACACTGTCACCAGCCGACCTGGCCTGTCTCACACCACACCGCAACCTGTGTGTTAGCCGCGTGTCCTCTTATTCAGCACCCATGGCAGTCCTTGGGGAAAGAGAATGTATTTAGACACATAAATGCAGTCCTGCACCTACACACTGAAACATACAAACTGCAGGCAAGCATGGCGGTGTATACAATACAAAACATTGTGAGTTTAACGTTTATGCTAGCAAGTGGATCTTTGCAGGCTTAAAACATACAGTATATTATTATTTTTACAGTACAAGGTCCCAATCACACCACAAGCACATGCTCACTTTGACTCTGTAAGATTAGCTTTAGCATCCAACAAGGATAACAATGCATTTCACACTTCAATCAAAAGTCAGTGATATGTGATTACATCATTGTTAGAGTCCTGTAATCCCCCCATTGACATTGTCTGGGAATGTCAAGAAATAATACAGCTAAAAAGAAGTGCTCACGCAATGGGGACCCCAGTGGTACTTAGAGGGATGGAGGCGGCTAGAAATTTATGACAGGTTGAACGTACTTGGATGTGTGAGATCATGCTTTTTGTTGTATGCAATGACGTGTAAGTGTGCACTTGTGAATATAGGTGCATGTCATGGGCGTATGTGCAAATATGTTTGATTAGTGTTTCACTACATACAGCACAGTTAGTGGTAACAGAATGAGTTAGAGCTATAAAATGATGTCAGTCCTATTGGTACCCAATGGTACAACCCCACCCTAAATCCTGTAGGTTTAGATTCCCTACACTTAACAACCACTATGTCAGAACGAAGAAAAAACAAACTGCTGCTCTAACATGCTTAAGCTGAACATGTACAGTGTTCATAGATGTGCATAGATTTCACAACAGCTTTAGCCACCAAAATGATGTAAGAATCCTTTCAGAAATGATGCCACAAATATTTTTATTTTTTGCACAGAGAACAGTACATAAAAAGGGAAAAATGGTATGACTATGATTAGCTGTGACACAGCACCAGTTATTTGAGGTGAACTTGAGTACAATGGCCAGTTATATGAGCACTTTGCTGAGTTTCTTCTGTGGATTTAACCTGTCTCAGTTGCCTCTGTCCCTTGACTTATCTACAACCAAGTTAGGGCTCAGGACATCTGTGTTTTGGACTGCTTTGTATGTTGTTTCAGGAGACAATTCTTTATATTTCCTGATGTACAGTTTGTGATTTTGACATGGTTGCTGTGAAACCAACCAGATGCCTTCTGTATGTGCTGTATATCCATCAGATACTTCACTGAAATTCCATTTTTAGGCCAGTTTCTAATTACTCTTATCTTCCTGAGGTTTTATCACAGTGTTTCAGGGTGAGTCGTTGTTATTACACTCTTCCACATCACACATTGTGTACATCAGTATTTACAGAATTACTTATATATTGTAGTTCATTTGTAACTTATAAAAAGTGAAGATCTCAAATACGTTTGGCTTGTGTTCCCAACCATGTGTGGCCTAAAGCAAAGCAGGAGGCTCCAGAGTTTTCAGTCATTCTACTCTCTGTGTTGTTTTCCTTTGATTGATCTCTGCCCACCATGTCAGCATTAAATAAACAGGAATGCCAAGTAGACCTCTGATCAAAGGTAGAGTTTTTCTTTCATTCTAAAACCCCACCCTGTTGTGTTTCTTTTCCATTTAACATGACAGTAAAAGCAACACCAAAATGTATTATACTACATGTCAGTTGCAGTAAGAGTTACAATAAGCCTTACAGTAAGCCTTTTTTTCTTCCCTACGTGTAGCTTCTGGTGTTTCTCAGGTTTTATGTTTGTAAGAAAGCAGGTGTCTGAATGACACAAGCACAAGTCATCTAACCTAAAAGAGCTGTCAGTAAGATAATGTAGATTTCATTGCTCATTTTTCAATGATTTGTGATCTTTTCAGTCAGGTTAATTCAGGTTAATTTGAATTTTTATTTTAAAATCTGAAAAAGAGCAACAAAGTCAAGATAGGTTAAGTCTATTCAACCAACATCTTTCCCTTTTTCCATGCCAGCAGCACGCTCCTGTTGATGTGAGCGATCCTGCGTGTGGTGAGTGAGGAGAGCAAGGACACCATGTGGTTCTCTGCTGTGTAACACACATACCACATGCACACGCACACATTTATGTACACACCGACCCCATTACCCACCACCATCTCCACAAGTGCCCCATGTGACCCTTCATCCTATCCTGAGCTGTAGCAGAGCCCCCCTACACATCAGCAGGCTTCTGATTGACAGGCCGTGAAGATACACCAACATGGTCTCCATTTAGCTCAAGTACCACACCACCATCACCTCAGACACCCCCACCCCGTCCTCCTCTTCGAGTCCCAGGAGAAAACACACTTGAGCCAAAGTGTTTCAGAGCAGGATGTTTCCTGGGGAGAAAAGGTTTCGTCTCAGGTCAGTGTGCACTGCTGTGATGGAGCGTGCTTTTTCACGAGGGTGTGGGGGAGCGGGGGAGGCGGCGCGTTGGGGGGGAGGCGGTCAGCTTACAATGAGAGGGAAACGAGGAAGAGGAGGCGCGGTGAGAATTAGAGACAAAACTTGTGGATGTTTGAAGAAGCAAACTGGAGCACAGGCAGGGTGGCAGAAGTTTGTGTGTGTTTGGAAAGGGCCAGAAGTGGAAGTTGGGTGATTGTGTGATGAAGTAGTGGGGTGTATGGAGGGGGGGTTACAGAGTTTGGAGAGGCGAGGTGGTGGCGAGGGGTGCTGAGGGTGTTTAGTCCTGAGAGGAAACATTAGCAAAGCGAAGAGGAAAAGCTGCCAAATTAACTTCTCACCCTTTCAATCACACCCCTGAGAATTCTTGCCCCACTTTACCTCTGCTGATCTGGCTCCACTTTTTGGATGAAGGAGTTTCTTTTTTACTCTTTTCCTTTTTCCTTTTTCTTTTTTTCCCCCCAGCTGCACACTGTGGAGAAACATCACACCCTCACACCAACCCAAGCGCAAACTTACCCCTCCCCATGCATCTTGTCTTGTTCCCTCAGTTGCAACCCTGTTTCATCCATTGGCCAAAACTACAAACATGAGTACCGCAGCCAATGAGTTCGCAGGACCTCCCTCTGCCTCCGTTCCCAATTCGGCAGCAGCAGAAGGGCTTCAAACATGTCCCCCCGGAATAAGACTAATGTATTAAGAATCAAACCCGTACCTTGTTAAGTATGTCCACTCCCAAACACCGGCCAATAGAATGAATCAAGCCCCAGAGAAAATTTTTAAAAAATCACTCAGTGTATTGCATCATTCTGTGAAGAAAGAAAAAAAAACTGCATTTATGTAGGTTTAAAAGATCACCAGAGAAGTGGAGCAGATGGTCTGTCATGACTGGTGCTTTTGTAAAGCTATCCATGTACATTCAGCTCAACTAGCTCCAGCCTGTAGAGCAAGATCTGGAGTGCGGTAATAAAGTTCAGACCTCGGTCCTCCTCTCTGTCATTCCCTCCCACCCTCCCTGGCATTCCTACATAGAGCCATTCTGCTCTAATTTGTTTGTATTTGTGCATTTTTCCCCCCAATCATCTCCACTTTCTGTTTTGCCTCTTTCCTTTTCTCTCTCCCCCTCTATCATTTTGCAGATTATGTGGTTGGTTCCTCCTCTTCAGGTCCTTTCAATCTAAAATAGATGATTAGAGTCATTCTGCAAGACAAATGTAACTTTTCTGGACGCTCTAAATCTGTTTAGGCACATTTAATAGTGTCAATTATTGTGGGGCCAGACAGGGGACTTGGGCCTTTCTGTAGTCAGGGCCCTTAATAACATTGGCTACAATGAGAAGCAGATGCTGACCCTCTTGGTCCCTTTGAAAAAAGACATTTGAGTAGCTCTGCTTCTAATTTATGAGCCCCCCTCCACATCTGGAATTCTTTATAATTAAAACATAAACCCCAAAGTTCTACTTCCACCTGTCAAATGTTGAGAAGATGAACATAGTAATAGGCTTCTCCTGCACTGGTTGAGAGATGGAAAGACTGGTTTTGCCTGTTCTTTCTTAAGGGAGGGGATTGGGCTGAAAAGGTGGTGCAAAGAGAGGCCTTCTTATGTGATTGTTTTGCTTTAAGCCCAGGTCTGGTGTGCCACATGACTTTTAGCTCTACGAGTTTAACCCAAGCAGCTACATATGCATTCAAAAGTGAGCTAGCAGTTAGCATATTAAATTACACTCTGGTTGCGGGAGTGCATAAAATCATATTAGTCAAACAATTTCCGGGTCAACAATTTAGCAAAAAGAAACAACAACAAATGTTGAGCCATTTTTCTTCTACAGTCTTTTCCTCTGAAAGGTTCAAAGTGATGTGGGACAGACGTATTACAGCCAGACGGAAACACAGATTTCCGATCTCACACCCAAAGTGAACAGGAAGCATCACGTTCAAGCTTAATAGAGTTCCTTTCCATGTATTTGCAAGTAATAAAAGCAAAGGAATGGATTTGCCACGGCTGGCGAATAACATAATTGCCCATAATAGGTTTGTTCCAACAGATCAATAAGACCTACATGAGTGAGCGTTGAGTGTGTGTGTGTGTGTATGCGTACGTGTCCGAGGAAGTGTGTGAGCATAAAGCCTCTCAGACTTCAAGCTCCCTTCATTAAATCGAATTAAGATCCTGCACCCAGCAGATTAATTTTCTTTGTCTTTTTCTTCTTTCCTCTCCTCCCACCTCCTCACACCCTCCTTCTTTTGAGAGCAAGACAAAAGCAGCTGTGAGAGGGGCCGTCAAGCTTGTGGAGGTTGGAGAGTGCAGCTCGTGCAGTTAATCCTGCTGTGGGTACAGCCATGAGGACAGCATTCCTTCTGTTTTCTCCTCTATTGCCAGATCACCGTAATAAGGTTTTTGGTGTTAAAGGTGGAACACGCCCTGAAAACACAGCTGATCAACACCAGCCTCTTGTGCCTGCACACCTGTAACACCTACAGTAGATATAAAAGGCTGCATAGATAACACTTTCAATTCCCAAAGAGGGGTTTAGCACACTGCCGATTTTGTGCTCTTACAAGGGGTCCCTACAAATCTTCTTCAACACTCACTGGAATAAACTACTCTCTGTTTCTACAGGTAACTCATGCCATCAGCTGTGATGAAGAGAGTCAACGTTATCTGCAGGTGTAAGGCAGTTAAAGTACTTCCCAACAACAAGCATAAAACGGAGAAGGAGGCGGGTGTTTTTTAAAAAAAAAAGAAGGAGGTTACGCTGCTGTCCTGAGGAAATGAAATGAGCACAGTGTGTGACAGGTTTGGGAAAACAGCAGGGCAGCAGGGAGGGGAAAATGAGCTAAACAAGGCAAACTTAGAGGAGAGGGTAGACTGCACCAGAAAAAAAAAAAGAGGGGGGGGGGGGGTAAGTGGCAGAAAAATAGGGTGAGAGGAGAGCATGAGAGGGCAAGCTACTACACAGAGAGGAAGAGGGAGAGGGAGTAAGTGAGAGGAGGGCCTCTTTGTGGATCATTGGCAGATAATGGGCTCATTAGGCCAAACGTAGCTTTAAAAGGCTCTGGCTCTCTAAACAAACAGAGCAGGCGCTGAGGAGACGGACTTAAGGGCCCGACATGGAGAGAGATATAATGAGGCCCTCCGCCCCCATCCTGCAGAGCTTACCAACTGGCTGCCTGCTCAAATTCTCCAATGATCAGGCAACCTGCATCAACCCAAGTGGTCTTTACCTTCCACCTTCAGAAATTACCCTCTCCTGATTTAAGCTTGTCTGTACTTATTTCTTTCTCTGTTTCGGGTTTTAAAATGAGCATATTTTTCCTCTTCCTTTGGTTTTGGCATTCTGTCTACACTAAACTTTCCGTAATTAAGAAGTCTGGTGCATGTTTCCTGTAACATTGCTCTTTCTGGCTATGTTAGTCTATTGAAAAGGTTATGACTGAGCGCTGCGGAGATAACTGGTTTAGATTAAGGGTAGGCTGGATTGAGTACATGCATTACAGTAAATGACTGGTTTTGGTTAGAAAATAATTTGGGCTCAGGTTGAAGTAGAGGAAAACAGAAGTCTGTGTCGGAGCAGATTCCAACACAACAAAAACTGTGCTTTATTGGGCATGGGAGAGTTTTGGAAAACTATGGCATCCACCAGCAGCCATGTGGCATTACAAAAAAACTGGTTAATGGTTTTGCTTTGTTTTTCACTTTTACACCCACCTCTGATCCTCTGTGTGATCACTTATTGTAAGCTAATGACACATCGTTATTGTTTACTTTACATTATTTCCATTTGTGTTTGTTCAAGTTAAGACGCATTTATGATGATAAACTGTTCACCTGGTTAACAGAGGTTAAATCAAATCAAATCAAATTTCAATAACTCAGTCACACAGAGAAAACCCGGATGAGTGGGAAAATTATTACGTGCTTTGACTGTGTTAAAAGAGGTGATCACATATATAAGTAGGTACTCATATCTGTATGGACAGAAGAAGAGACCGCCTATTAAAGTAGAGGTTGTTTCTAAAAATCAGAAAACACTAGTGTGGCTCATTTAGTGTGCCAGATCACCTGATCGCACTAACAGTCGACATACAGGGAGTGCAGAATTATTAGGCAAGTTGTATTTTTGAGGAATAATTTTATTATTGAACAACAACCATGTTCTCAATGAACCCAAAAAAACTCATTAATATCAAAGCTGAATGTTTTTGGAAGTAGTTTTTAGTTTGTTTTTAGTTTTAGCTATTTTAGGGGGATATCTGTGTGTGCAGGTGACTATTACTGTGCATAATTATTAGGCAACTTAACAAAAAACAAATATATACCCATTTCAATTATTTATTTTTACCAGTGAAACCAATATAACATCTCCACATTCACAAATATACATTTCTGACATTCAAAAACAAAACAAAAACAAATCAGCGACCAATATAGCCACCTTTCTTTGCAAGGACACTCAAAAGCCTGCCATCCATGGATTCTGTCAGTGTTTTGATCTGTTCACCATCAACATTGCGTGCAGCAGCAACCACAGCCTCCCAGACACTGTTCAGAGAGGTGTACTGTTTTCCCTCCTTGTAAATCTCACATTTGATGATGGACCACAGGTTCTCAATGGGGTTCAGATCAGGTGAACAAGGAGGCCATGTCATTAGTTTTTCTTCTTTTATACCCTTTCTTGCCAGCCACGCTGTGGAGTACTTGGACGCGTGTGATGGAGCATTGTCCTGCATGAAAATCATGTTTTTCTTGAAGGATGCAGACTTCTTCCTGTACCACTGCTTGAAGAAGGTGTCTTCCAGAAACTGGCAGTAGGACTGGGAGTTGAGCTTGACTCCATCCTCAACCCGAAAAGGCCCCACAAGCTCATCTTTGATGATACCAGCCCAAACCAGTACTCCACCTCCACCTTGCTGGCGTCTGAGTCGGACTGGAGCTCTCTGCCCTTTACCAATCCAGCCACGGGCCCATCCATCTGGCCCATCAAGACTCACTCTCATTTCATCAGTCCATAAAACCTTAGAAAAACCAGTCTTGAGATATTTCTTGGCCCAGTCTTGACGTTTCAGCTTGTGTGTCTTGTTCAGTGGTGGTCGTCTTTCAGCCTTTCTTACCTTGGCCATGTCTCTGAGTATTGCACACCTTGTGCTTTTGGGCACTCCAGTGATGTTGCAGCTCTGAAATATGGCCAAACTGGTGGCAAGTGGCATCTTGGCAGCTGCACGCTTGACTTTTCTCAGTTCATGGGCAGTTATTTTGCGCCTTGGTTTTTCCACACGCTTCTTGCGACCCTGTTGACTATTTTGAATGAAACGCTTGATTGTTCGATGATCACGCTTCAGAAGCTTTGCAATTTTGAGACTGCTGCATCCCTCTGCAAGATATCTCACTATTTTTGACTTTTCTGAGCCTGTCAAGTCCTTCTTTTGACCCATTTTGCCAAAGGAAAGGACGTTGCCTAATAATTATGCACACCTGATATAGGGTGTTGATGTCATTAGACCACACCCCTTCTCATTACAGAGATGCACATCACCTAATATGCTTAATTGGTAGTAGGCTTTCGAGCCTATACAGCTTGGAGTAAGACAACATGCATGAAGAGGATGATGTGGACAAAATACTCATTTGCCTAATAATTCTGCACTCCCTGTAGTCTAAGGGTTTAGCTGATATGCTTTGACACATCCTATTAGAGAATGTCATCTAGTGTGGACTCCGAAAGCCCCTTTGCAACCCGTCTCTTCCTTTTTCCACTATGTTTGACTTAGTTGTTAGTTGTAATTTCTGTCATCACCAATGCCTGTCCTTTTCTCAGACTTTCCATTATAAAAATGGAAGGGGGAAGAGTTTTCAAACCAGAGCCCTACCTCCAAATATAAATTGCTGCAGATGGAAATAACAGTTTTCTTTTGACCATGCTGGTCCTTACTGAAATAAACACTTTTCATCTCCTTTCACACCACTTAGCGGTTTGGCTCATGCACCATCCCCCCACTTGGTTTTACTCACCGTAAGCAGTTCGGTTTGTTGATGAGTGAGAACTACTCATATTGACTCATTGGTACTCAATTGCAAAACACATAGTTTCAGTCACCTTATAAAATGCAACAAACACCCCATGCTGTATTTTTCCCTCATTTAGCTTAGCAGTCCAGCGCTATCCTCAAGCCCTCCCCGAGGACAATGCTGCAAAGAAAGAAAAAAAACTCAAGCGATGCAAATAAAAAGTTACTGAGAAGTCACAAGAAATGTGAGCTGGAGTGTTTAATGCTTGTGGTAAAAGAGTGCTGTTCCAACAAAGAGGTCTGTGGGAAAGTTGAATTCTTATTAAGCAATTGGGATGTGAGCTCCATTGCCGGGAGGGGATGGCCTTTAGTTGAGCTCATTTGGATGCCACTCATAGCAAAAACAAAAAAAAACAACCTCTCTTCAGGAGTAGCTTTGGTGAATAACATATTCCCGTAGAGGTCCAAATTGATATTGTATGAGAGTGCATGCGATTGAAGTGCTTCACTGTAGCATATTATTAGGTACTGTGGCTGTAAGCAATAACAGAGCAGTTTGCCTTGAACTCCTTTGTAATCAACTGAGGGAAACAGTGCATGGCTATCCAACCATTGAAACTGCCACAAGATTTATAGTGAGAAAAACTAAAGAGACTGCCGTCTGGTTCTCCAGGAAACCAAAATATCTTCCTCTCCCATTACAGAATGTTTGCCTTTGTTTGCCTTTATTAATGCCAATATATTACAGTGTGAAAAGCAGGAGAACATTACTTGGAAGGACTGAAGTAGGGATTAAAAATGGAGGTATTGTTGGGGGCGAGAGGCGGTTTCTGTTCATCTCCAGCTGCTTCCCTGCTCATCATGCTGAGAACTAACATGAAACACACTCACGCTATGGCCTCCTCTCACACACATCTGACATCCATTAAAAATACTGTGATGGAGGACCAAGCCTCTGAGGGGACTTGCGGTCCCATCTCTCAGCTCTTCTCGTAGAAAAGTAAAGAAAGGAAGGGGGAAGACGAAGGAGATTGAAAGAAGGGGGTATTTCTGACAACTGGAAACCAATCCAAACTTGGACTGTATATGGGTTTTTTTTTCCGTCTCTCTCTCCTCTGAACAGGAATCCAACCAATTCAACATGTGCATATGTTTCCAAACCATGCTTAGATACCAAGATATGTACAATTCACATTCTTTGTATTGAAAACAGCATTACTTACCATTAAGATAAACACTTTATTATATCATCATAAGCACAGACCATGAGACTAGGGGAAACGAATATTGTTTTGGCATGTCTTTTCAGCTTTACCAGGCATCACGCCAAGATTAGGTGGTCTGACTCTACTTGAGATTATCAGGTTAAATATTTAAATTGACAATTAAAAATGATAACTGAGAAAACTTAAGAAACATCTTCTGGACAACACAACTCTTGCCCTGATTGTGATCCCCGTGCCATAGTAAAAACATTCCAAACCTTTCCAGAGGATATGTCTATTCCCTCGTTCTTTTTCCCTACTCAGATAAGTTAACCCTGACAGTGTGAAACATCATTTAAAAACACAGAGGTTGGTCAAACACATGTAGGTCTCTGTGTAGGTCCACAGAGGTCCTAAGGGCAAAGTACTCACCTTGTAAATGACAGCCAGAGAAATTTTACTCATGGACTGTGTAATAGGCATCATTTTCTGCACTCATAGAGTCATAATCAGGGCTGGAGAAGAAAACAACAGGCACTTTCTTGGAAGTAACAAACCCTAAACTTTAATGCAGGTACAGACAGTAACAAAGAAAAAAATGTGTTTGTGTTTGTGTTTGTAGCAATACACCCTGAAGTGTGTATTAGGGTGTATCGCTACAAGCACAAGTGAATTTGGAATACATATTCAATATATTCAATAAAGTATCATAGCAAAATATGAAATAATCACAAAAAAGCAGTATCGTGAAGAGGGTTTAAAAAAAAAATTTCTTCAAACCTAACACAGTAGTTTTATTGCCTAATCCTAACCAGATTATTTCTAATTCTCAAACTAGAACTGCATTTGTGATTAATAATGTATTAAAAATAAATACATATGTAATATGAAGATTTGTTACATGTATGAACTGAATTGCCTGGTGTGAGTGATTAAATAATTCACTCCACCACCACTTCTTCACCCTCCAAATGTGACCTTTTTCACTCCATGTAAGTGGAAAATATAAATTTTGTGTGCACAGAGACAAATTGGTGCGCATGAGACTGAAAAGATGAGCAATCACAAAAGAACACAAAAATAATAAACTATAGGTTGAGTATTTCATGATCTGCCACAATATTAAGATTAATTACTGTCCTTTATTAAATGTACTTTATACAAAAAAGAGAAAAAAACATACATTGAAGCTGTAAATATATCAATATTTGACTGTTTCTATTGGACTGGCTGCTTGCTGTGGTATTTTGATCAACAGACATGTGCTACACCTGTTAGCAAGAGTAAAAATTAGCCCATTTTTGTCACGCTCCTTGGTCTTCGACCCTGTTTTTGAGTTTGTTCTGGACTCACTTCTTTGGATTTATGAAAAGTTTACAATCATGTTTTGTATTACCTAGTCTTGAGTTTTGTGTTCTCTAGTGCATCTGAGTTTTGTTATCTCTAGTTCCTGGTTCCTTTTTATTACATTAGTTCGCCTTCATGTCCAGTCTGTTCCTTGTCTCGTATCTGTATCTTGTCATCTGTGTCTCCTGTTGTAGTCTGTCTGTTCTCCGTGTTTTGTTATCCTTTCTGTCTCCCCGGTCAGTCCCCTGCGTCTGTCTGGTCTCTCCCTGTCCTGTTGTCTGGTTTGCCTGTCATGTCATGTTTATAGGTCTGTTGTCCTGGTCCCCGTCTTTCTCCCTTCCTGTTTCTGTAATCATCTGTGTTTTATCCTTTTCTCACTCGTGTCTTCATGTCTGTTTATCTCCAACCGCCATATGAAGTTCACGTGTCTTAGTCCGGTCTCAGTGTGTGTTATTTCCTGTTTTGATTGTCTGTCTCCTGCATGTGCTGTTCAGATTTTGCTTCCCCTGTCTTATCAGTCAGATTCTGTTTAGCTGTCTTCCACAGGTGTGTCCACTCTGCCCTATTCTCCTCTTGTACATATATTGTGTGTGTGTGTGTGTGTTCTTTTGTTGTATTCTTCCTCATGGTGTGAGAGTTTTAGTCCGGCAGTCTTTTTATCTCTCAGTCTATTTGGCTTTCTTTTCTTTTTTTTAAGTCTGTTACAATCCTTCTCAGTTACTGTTACTGTTTGTTTTCTCTGCCTTTTTGCCAGCATAAATAAAGCTGTGATTTTAAGTATACTTCCATCTGTTGAGTCCTGCCTGCCACACACCCAAGTCAAGACAATTTTCCAAAATATTAATTATCTTAAATTATTAATGTGCTAATTATTTAATTTGGGGAATAAATGTATTTGTCTGGTGAATACTAAACAGTTTTGTTAT
Organism: Haplochromis burtoni; assembly: GCF_018398535.1. Classification (NCBI taxonomy): domain Eukaryota; kingdom Metazoa; phylum Chordata; class Actinopteri; order Cichliformes; family Cichlidae; genus Haplochromis; species Haplochromis burtoni. The sequence continues at coordinate 1,365,522 of NW_024582450.1, forward strand.
TGTTAGTCCAATAAATTAATGCATTACATCACTTACATTTCTACCCAACATTTTAATGACGTCAACTTTCTCCATTTAAATCTTCTTCACTTAACTAAACCTACACTAAGTGTGTAATAAGGTAGAATAGCGAGGGTGCAGATTGAAGATGCTACCACTTGGAAAAAATAAGCTACAAAAGATGTCTAAACAAGGAAACACAAGCTTCTTGTTTGATGTGCATAGAGCTAAGTGAGAGAAACATCGCCCTGCTGTGTTCGCTGCCTGTTTACTTCAGCACGTTACCCCTTACGCCCACCCTACATGGACCCCCACACACATCGACCCATGGCCTGCGCACTTAAACAGAGCGAATGAGCGAAAGGCACACCTCATTAATCTTTCTGGCACTTTCCTCTCTAAGGCTGTCTATTTTACCAGTAAGTTTACTTTTACATGGAGGTGAAAGTGACAGATACTCAAACGGCGGCCTTAAAACGCGAAATGTCCAACGTCATCCACAAGTAATAACTTACACGGTTTGTAATTTACCCAGCGTTCTTTTTTTCTGAATGCTTCCATTTCCTCTGCATTGTGCTTGTATCTTAAAATGGAATAAGGAATTCCAATATGTTTGGACACATAATCTATATTCTCTTGGCTTGGTAAGGAGTGAGGCTAGTCTCATGACATGCTTAAGAGAGTATATCCAAACTTTTCTTGATAAGTTTCATCGTCTAAAGACAGCCTCGGTGAAGTATGCTGACTCACCCACACCAAAAGGGTTCTGTCTGCAGACACAAACCAGGCAGGCTTAGACGTTCAAATATGTAAAAAGGTGCTTTCTGTAAAAGGAAAATGTTTAAGGAAGTGGTGGTCACTCGACATTTAAGGTAATATGTTCACTCTATTTCTTACCAATAGAATCGCTGCCCTTTATACATGTTAAGAGCCAGATTTCTTAACCTTTGTGTAGAACCAGGGTAGCTGTTTCCCCTCTTTCCTGCCTTTATAGAGAGCTAAGTTTTCCCTCTTTTTAAGCCACTTTGTTTCGGTTCCAACATAAATAATTTTGACTAGAGAGGAAGAAAGTATTTCTCAAATTGTCACACTGTTTCTTTAACGTTGCTTGCATTAAACTTACTTAAAGTTAAGCTTTGAACTAAGTTTTCCAAGTCAGATAACAAAAGTGACACCAGCACTGGCACAACAACAAACAAGAGGCTTGAATATTAAAAGGTGTCACTGCTCTGTCATTGTAATTAAAATCACACATGATGTAAAGACGTCTTATTCTCATTCTCGACAAGCTCACTTTCACTCACACAAGCAAACACAATGACAGAAGTCAGGTGACAGTGAACTGAGGCATCAGACTTATAAACTGCAGCAGGGAATTTGAATGACAGTGGACCCTAAAGAACCCCAGAGGAGAGAGATGTGCCTGCCGTGTGCTGGAGTCAGCAAGCCCAATCCTGAAACCTTGAGCCCAGACAACTGGGGGAAAGGTGGAGCCGCTGGCCTGACTTCATCTACAGGCTGCTTGGATGGAGAATCCCTACCCAGAGAAAACAGCCTGTAGTATAATATGCAGCATCTCTGGCACAGATCTATTCCCAATAAATCATATTAGCACTAAGAGAGACCTCGAAGTTCTTTACCCATGAAAAGAATGATAAATGTAATGAAAAACAAAAACATCTTTGTTTAAAATAATACCTAAAAGAGGCTAACTACTCATTCCACGACTGTAATTGTTGCAGCACAGCATTAGCCTAACCTCCCTATTTGCAACCCTATTCAAATGTTAATTTTGGTTCATGCTGTTAATAGAGGAGGAACGGCATGCCAGAGAAAATCTCTTTTGTTTCAGGGTGTGGAAAGCAATTACCTGACCTGTGAACTCCCTTTGCATATGCAGTCTAAAAGACCATCACCACACCCATTCCCGGCTCATGATCCCAAATCTGCATGAATATGCATTTTTAGAAGAAATTCCAATTCACAGTAGAGAAAATTAATGTGTTTGAACTTTAACAGAACTACCTACCATTTTTTTTCTAATGCAAAAACTTAAGATACTGCTTAAATAACATTCTATTTGAACTTGGGCTGAATTCCAAGAAGCATTTCGCCAAGACTGCTCGTATTTGTTTAAATTGACAGCAACTAGTGCAGCACCCAGTGTCACAGATGTCATTATGAGCTGACATTCTTGATAATGCACTACTTACTTTGATTCCTGCAATATGTCCGCCAGGTATGAAACGGATCAAATGAATAGTTCTTAAGACAAGCAAAGCACTTTGTAGTTTTTTAGGCAGATATCAGAGGATGCCAACTTTCTCAGAATTTCTGAAAATACTCTCAAACTGAGCCCAGGTCCTGCACTGTTGGTGACCTGCATGAGCCCACCTTTTCCATTATATTTACCCCAAATCAGCCCAGTTAAATTCCCTTCCATTTTGCTCATCTACTGCCAGCTCCACCTCAAACTGCTGGGCTCCAGTTTAATCACCTCTGTATGTGTGTGTGGAGGATGGTGGGGGTGGAGGCAAAAACCACACATTACATCATGTATTTACTTATCCAGGTTAGCTAGCGAGTGACATGGAGAGTGGAGCTGGGGGTGAAAGGTGAAGGATTCAGGAGTAAATGAGTCATGACCAAAACCAAAGGGTTGGATTCTGGGGACAAGGTTGCTTAAACACCAAAAGGCGCACAACACCGACACAAAGACTCTGGCGTATCTGCGGTTTGAGCGTAAGAGCGCTAAAACTTTTCACTTGAGCTTCATGTGATTGTTGCAGACAAATTTCTAAACTAATCCTCTGAGACTTCCCAGATGTACACATTTTAAACATAACCCCATAATGTTTCCCAGAATACAGAGTAAGCACTTTGAGATTATTTGCTATTAATGAGAACAATTAGGGGCTCAGGCTTTTGGTAGGATGCCAACTACTGTTTCAACATTTTTTCCTTCCTTGCAAGTGGAATTTGAGCTCTCCAAATTGCTTCCCTTTAGTAACAATGCAGTAAACACCCTCCAATCCTCTCTCAACCATCTGTGCATGGTCAACATCACCTCAGTAACTGCTCGTGACATGTGCTGAAGATTGGCCTTGTAGCGCATCCAACTGCTCCACCTTAGCGAGGTGGTGCAACTCAGAGAAACCGAGCAGATCCGGGGAGGGCAATCTGCAGACCGTTCCATTTAGTGTGAGCGTGGGATTTCTTTATTTCAGTGGGGGGATCCATCATTATGATGCAGTTGGTGGCTAACAGTGTGAAACAGAGTTTAAAAGAAAGAGGGACGGGATGAAAAAAGTAAAAGAAAGAAAAAAAAATTAGGTCAAAAGTAGAGATCAGTGGACGAGCTTCCACTCATTTGTCTGCTATGTCCCAGAAACCTTTCCCTGTCTGTTGGAGTGGCGGTGTCCCCGCGCGGGAAACATCAAGCACATTCCAAGAGTAGGCCCAATTACGGGCAGATGAGGGGCAGTTCTCTTTGTTTAAGAACAAAGCTAGAAGTGACACAACTGATCTTTAAAGGGAGCCATGGCTGGAGGGTTGTTGGGTGTGTGTGTGTGTGTGGGGGGGGCATCAGTGGGTAGAGGAGGTGACCAGGTGGTTATAAATATCTATTTGGTCAGTTACTGGAAGGGAAAATGTGCAGTTTGTTTGTCATCCACTCATCCAGGTGGTGGGCCTGGTGGTTGCAAAACATCAAGACAGGGGGAGAGAGAGCAAGAGAGAGAGAGAGAAAGAGCAACCTGTTTAGACTAATTCTTATATGAAAGCCACATGTCATCCTCTAGTGTAAACCTGCAGTAAGAGAAAGCTCTTGGCAAGATCTGGTTGCATATTTAACCTGGTAATTATTCTGGTCATACACATTACCACAAAGGGAATTATCCTTGCACTTATGATTACGCAATGTTTGAGCAATTTTTTAATGATTATTACCAATATGAGAATGCTCATGTGGAGTTGACTATAATTTGGGGGGGGGGCAATTTTCCATAATGCAATGTATAAGTAAGCAACAAAAATGACAGAAAGAAGTAAAACACATTTATGGTTTTATAAGACAATGTGTCGTGGCTCAAATAGTCTTCATATGCTGCTTTTATATGTCTCTATTGCACTCGGGAAATCCACAGTTCCTCCGGAAGCTGATTCTGTGCGGATGCCCCCCCTTTTACAACCACCTCTCAAGCCTATAGGGGTTGTTAATTTGATACTAAAAAGACAGAATTTGGGTGGAGTAACACTTTAATAACTCACATTGTGCAAGTAGTTGTTGATGGCCAGAAGAAAAGAGTGCAGAGGGGCGGGACGAGCTTAAAGTTTAATTCCCACTCTGCAGTAAATTAGAACACAGCAGGGTAATGTCTGTTTATTCCAAATACAGCTGCATGGGCCTCTCTCCTATCTCTCTCTGTCTCTCTCTCTCTCTCTCTCTCTCGCTTCTCTCCCCACAAACCACACCACGGCCCCAGGATCACCTGGACCAGCAGTATACACACACAAGTATTGCTAAACAAAACACACATTGTGCAAACACGCGCACTCTGCCTAAATAAACAGGCACATGCATACATGCACGCATAGGCAGATACAAACTCACACTGCACTGATGCACTCTCATACAAACACACCAGTTAGCACTATAACAGATATATTATAATCCATGTTGGGAAGTAGCCAGCAGTCCAAATAGTTCAACTCCTTTTTCTTTTCTTTTTTTTTGCTGTTTTCATGTAGTTAACCACTGAAATGAAAAGCTATTGTGGGCCATAAAATTATTATTATTATTTTTTATTTGCTTTAGCATTAATTCTCTGATGTAATCTAACTGTCTTTGACAACCCCCGCCCTCTCCGCCTGTTATGATACTGACCATAAAGGCATGAAGACATGCCCAGGCAGTGCATCTTGGCAGACACCACCACACTATGTAGAACATGTGCAAAAGGGCAGGCACTAAGTGTTCACATAGTGAAGATGTGGATGAATGGGTAAACTCCTCAAAAGTATTGCTTACTGCTGGACTATTCATTAGCAAATGTTCAGAGAAGCCATTGAAGAGAAGTTACCTGGCTAGAAGGACATGCTTGCCTGATGGACATAGTACAGAAAACTAAAACTAGGATTCCTTTCGTGTTCCTATAAATAAATAGGTGTTTGATTTTATTTCTTTTGCATTTATTTCCCTGCAACATGGCCAGGGTGTGCCCCATCCCTTGGCTGGTGAAAGCAGGGATCCAGCCCACCAATTCCCTTGAATTGCATAAGCATTTTAAAAAATGGATGAATTTATTTCAGGTTGTAATTTTGTTTGCCTCCACTCTGGTAACAGATGTGGCCAGAGGCCTTGTGCATTCATCTCATTCTCATCAATGTGATATCTGTTTTTTTTTTAAAGAAAAAGAATGCAGCTAAATTAAAAAAAAACAAAAAACTAAACTAACAGCATGGTACCAAGATTTCTGATTAGATACATTTAGCTTTAAGACTGACTTGAACTCAGGGATGAAGTGATTAGAACTGATGGTCAAAGGTCAGGATCACTGATACTTTATATTATTAAAAAGAGATATGAACACCATACCTTTAAAAGATCTTCCCACATGTATTATTTTGAAGACGGTGGTAGAGATAGCTGTTGACACATTGATGCAAAAAAAAAAAAAATCATATATAGGTGTTCAAAGGACTAGAGATCTGATGACTGAAAGGCAGTCAGCAGGCACCATTTTTGTTGTAATTACTTTATTAACCTATATTTTGCACAGACACCAAATAAGGCAACATCTGAACTCAGAGTCAGTGTAAATTAGCATAGACTTGTTCAGAGTGATGACCTGATGGTCCTCTTTCAGGATAACAATGGCCCCATCCACAAGGCACGAGAGGGGTACAGAATAGTCTGATGGATCTTAAAATTAGGTGACCTGCTATGTCCTTTTCAGTCACCAGATCTCAAGTCATTTGAACACTTATATATGATTATTTTTTTTTGCATTAATGTGTCATATGTGTCAGACTTTTAAAGGGCATTCAACACTGTCAACTGTTTCTATTAATATGTCCCTATAATAGTTAATTGTGTATAGAAATGTGTTTTGAAAGTGTAAACTTGCAGTTCCTTAAACAGTTCCTAAAGCGGTGATATTAGGAATCTCTTTAAAATGAACAAGTCTTTACTGTCATCTAGTGGGAATTAGAGCATTGTCACGATCATTGCAATAGACTCGTGCCCAACGGCTATTATAGGTTTCTATCTCCATCTAGTGCACGATAAGAACAATTCAGTTTTTAAACAGAGGGCGGAGTGACGTAATGTTCTCACAGTTTCTACGTGCGCGTTCATGGATCCCGTGACCTGCTGTCAAGCACACGCATGCTAGCGCACTATGCGAGATTTGTTTGTCAACGAATGAATCGGAAATTCCACAGTGACCCGGAACACTCAAAGTATAGTGACGGTAATATTTACTCTTGTCAAGCAGCGTTACAGCAAGTCGATAACAGGAAAGTGGTTTGACATGTTTTTATTTCACTTAAAGGACAAGAAAACTCGTTTCTCGTTTTATCGCTGCAGATTCGCTAATACGCAATTCTCCGAGTTCTCCAGCCGGTATTAGCTTAGCCAGCTAGCAAGCTGGGCTAACAAGGTGATGTAGCGACCGCTGTGGTGCGCTCAGGAAATGTGATGGAAGTTGGTCTAGGCGTGTTTTTTTATGAAAGTTTCATTTTTGGACTAATATGAAGCCTGACGATAGCTGCCGCGGAGCAGTAACCGCTTTCTGAAGGTGCAGTGAGCACAGCGCTGAGGTCGGGTTTCTTGGATAGTTATGAGCAGCATCAACATTACAACCAAAATCCCTCAATTAAGCTCTTTTTATACTAAAAGGTCAGCGCTGACACTACCGGCAACAAAGAGTGGGTTTTGAGAAGCGATGTGTTTTCGTGCTGTCACGAGATGAGTCTCGACGATGAAACACTGCAGGCTGGGATGTCCTCAGTCCAGTCGGGACTGGAAGGGCAGCTGCCGCTTTTACACGCCAGACATCACAGCGCTCAAGGCGGTCTGGTGTTGGATCTGAACTCCCAGGAAGACTACCTCAGCAGTAGCTCTCCCGAGTATGACAACTATGGGAATAACACCGGTCCTCTGTTCGAGAGAAGAAAGAGATCTAGATCCAACAGCTCCAGACATAGATTCAACGAGGTGGTCACGGAGCTCGGTCCGGAGGAAGTGCGGTGGTTTTACAAAGAGGACAAAAAAACTTGGAAGCCCTTTTTGGGCCACGATTCACTTAATATTGAGCTAATGTTTCGGAAACACTGCGAGCTGAACCCCGGTGCAGCATGCCCCCAGGCCAGTGGAAGAGAGGAGGAGAGCGGGTCTAGAGAGCTGGAGAGCACAGGGATGAACGGTGCAGTGCCAGCAGAAACGAGGACCAGCAGTGTGCACGGAGGCCGCGGGTCCTTGGACACATCCACCGTGTCCTCTGATGAGAGGGACGCTGAAAGCATTGAACTCAATGTAGAGTCAGTGTGTGTGCGAGGAGGACTCTATCAGGTTGATATAATACAGAGACAATGCTATCCTGTCTACTGGAAACGTAAGTATAATCACCCCAATGCAACCCAAATTAAATCACCTCTGCATCAGTCACATGTAAAGTAGCTCCTGGTAGAGAATAAGAAACACAACTTCTATTAGTCAAACCTCACGTAGATGTTATGAAAACTACAGAGATCTGCAATATATTAGCTTACAAAACACTTCACACTGTTCTGTAAAAGGTTCTAGTTTAAATGTTAAACCTGTAGCTGAGTATACATTTTCTGTAGACTTTTACTGTAGACTGCATAGTTGTCTTTTCTTTTTTTTTTGTTTTCTTGCAAGCTAAGTACTTCATCTGGCCTTTTTTTCTGGATGTCAGTGTATTGAGCTCAGCTGATCTGCATTAACTAATTCGTGGATATTTCCAGGAAAAGGCAGGGAACAAAGGAAGGCAGTTGCTATAGAGCTTTGGAAAACCTGACCTGAATGAATAGGGTTCATGGCTAACTGGGTCTTTTGAAGCTTAATTTCAAATGACATTTACAGAAGAGGTTATTTTCACAGTTGTTGATGCTGTGGATGCATTGAGACCCTCTCTGTACTCTTTCAGTGTGGTCTGACGGCTACGTTAACAGTTAAGAATGTGAAATAGATACTAAAGGAGGACGTTTGAATAGTCATCCAAAGCATATCAGTTCCCAAGTGAGAGATTAGTTTACACAATGGAACATGTATAAAGGTCATTGATATACTATCAGATAGAAAACATCAGAATATTTAGAAAATTAAAAAATAAAAATCAAGGTTGTGTTAAATAGTTCTTAGCTTTAGTTTGGCATATTGCCGACACGCCTAACAAACTTACTTGACTGAACTGTACCTACTGTCAGTCTATGTGTCTACATTAGCTTTAGAACACTTTGTCTTTAAATAGAAATAGACAGACTTTGAACAGGCTCACTCTGTAGAGAGAGAGAAGTTCTCTTTCTAAGGCAGCCTAATTTAAGATCCTACACTCTTATTCACCACCAGAGAATTACTTAATGATGTCACTCAAGACTGTAATCAAACATGGCCTCTCTGCATTAACCACTGAGACTTTGCCCCCCAGGATTTGTCAGACTTGTTGAGTTACAACGAAAGGATTCAGTTTCCAGAAACTGACTTACTTTCATTTCTACTTGCTAAATAAAAAATATATTTATTCCCTGCCAAAAATTGAAATTTCATGATTCCCATCCATGCAGGAGCTATTTGTTTTGTTTTGGATTTGATACTAGATAATGGCTGTTGTCCTACAGAACAAGACCATATCCCAGTGATGAGAGGCCAGTGGTTTATCGATGGTACTTGGTTGCCATTAGATGAAGACGAAAGCGACCTCATCGAACGGGAGCACCTTAACCATTTCCGTGGGCAACACGTGCAGGATACCTTTGAGATGGATTTGGTTCCCAGGACCATTGATAGTAAAGATGGTGAGCTCTGGGGAAGGGCAAGGGCAGGACAGCCTTAACCTTGGTGCAGTAAATTCTGTAATATAAAGCGTTTAAAGACAAAAATGCGTTAAAGAACACAGCACTGAAGCATCCATTCTTATAACTAACACAATAAATGAACTTATTAACTAGATCATAGCTTAATCTGATGCTGATTGTTGCATTAGCCAGAATGTCGTTGAGTAATAACCTTCCAATGCATCTACTGATGACTGCGAATGCAAGTGAGAAGATTAAATGCTCTCATAGCCATTGCTGGTTATAAATTCCTTTAAAAAGTAAGTCAGTGAAAAACGCACCAAATCTGTGAAACAGTGAAACTAGAATAAAAGTAACCAGAGTCATAAATGAGCAATTTTGAGACAGCTCAAAATTGCTAGTGTAGATGCACGTTCAGTTGAAATGAATGAGGCAGGTGTGTCCATTCATGTGGGTGTAGGTTTTGTCATGTCACCCTTCTAGTATATAGCAGGTGCAACTCGTACGTTCTGGCTGGTCCTCCTCTGAGGGCTGGCTCAAGCGAAATGTAGCAGCATTTAGCTGTGAAAGGCAATAAGAAAGGGGTTCTTTGATTCAGCAGTCTCCTTTACGCAGCCAGATCTACAGGACCTTCACTGGTGATAAGTGTGTGGGTGTGTGATAAATAGAGCAAAAGCAGAGAGAAAAGCATGCAGCAGCTGATAAAGATGGTGGGAAAAGTTTAGTCTTTATTGTAAAAACAAGACTCACAATATCACCAAGGTAATCTGGGACTTGTGTACTACATTGCATACCTTGCTTCAATCTTAGTGACATTACATGTCACTATTTTTCTTCAATTTTTATTTAATCTCAAGACATATAAGAGAAAACGATATAAAGTCGCTCATGTTTGACACGCATTGTGTACACGGACGCTAAGAGATTTAGAAGTATATGGATGCAAGTGTATAAAGTCTTAGTGGAAAGAAGGCTCAAAGTCCAGTTATTTGCAAGGTGAGAGAAATAATGTACAAGGCCACACAAATTGGTTTTGTGACACTTGGCAGACTCTCCATTACTCAATGCGCAGATCATAAGACTTTAACTTGTCTAATGTACTATTGCAAGGGAGAATAACCTACTCACCCTTTGAAAGCCATACGTAAGATATATATGTTAATAAAACCTAAAGAACCATCATTTGCATGTGCATTCATGTAGTGCGTATCTTGGCAACGTTCAAGATCTGCATGGGGAAAAAAAAAAGTATTTTCCTCTTATATTTGTAAAAGCATGAAGGGAAAGTGAATGGTAGCTCCTGATAATTCACCTTGTTTGAGTTCCTCCTTCAGGCAGCTTTTAAAGAAATATGTTTTATCTTGAAACTAATCATTTGAAGCCCTGACAACAATAAGGGCTAGCGTCATTCAATAAGGCAGCAATCCCTGACAGTACTGCAGTAAATACATTCCCCAAGATATCGCTGTCTCCTTTACCTATTGCTACTATTTTTATTGTGTTCCCTAGCGTAGACTAAATGTTAGTGCAGCAGAAGACATGGTAGGCATACCAGTATGCTCTGCAGGTACATCGTCATCATTGTGGTGCAAGTGCAAAATATGGGCTGATATACTGCTTCTGCTGGTTCTTCTTAAATAATAAACAAGGAAGAGTTAAATCTGATGTGTCACCCATGCGTGATATGGTGTATTTTATGAAGTGAAGATTCATTGTGATTTTTACTGTTATAGAAAATTAAACAATAGCATCACCCCCTAATTTTTTATTTTTTTTTTATTTATTTTTTTATTGTTACCGTTTGACACTTTCTTCAAAGAGTGCCTGCTGTGATTTGAGTCTTAAGCTGACAGGAATCGCAGATGGTGATCACTGGTGTAAGCCAGTAGTAAAAACTATAGGGCGTGTCCAGTATGTCAGCCTTAAAAGACGTCAGGGAAAAAACAAAGCGTGCAGGCTGGACACTGTGTCATCTTTGAGCAATGCAGTGTGTGTCGTTTGACGTAGGCAAGCCTCATAAGTTAGTTTGTGTGCTGCATATTCTGCTACATTTTATTAAACACCAGAGTGTAGGAACACCATGGGATAATTGATGACTGATACATACTTAAAAGAAACAGAAAATTCACACTTAATAACATAGCGTACATTTGACAGATGTATGGTACTGACTTGTGCTTAGGATACAAACAAAGAAGTCATTTGGCAGGAAGAGTCCGTTTTACAGTGTTTACATTCACAGCCTACTGTAACAAAGAGTTGGTAAAGGGATTTGTTTTATCTTATCCGCAAAGATAGTTTTATATTATATGATGCAGAACAGATGAAGGTTATCAGTTCACTGTGACCTGTTTGGACTGCTTCCTCTCATACTCGGTATCTCAATCATAAGGAACCACTTAGTTATGAATGGATCCATCAGTGCTGTAATACCCAAATGCACATTACTGGTAGCTTTTATAACAAAACCCTCCCATACACTCAGCAGTTCTGTCCTCCACAGCTTTTCACCTCTACCAGTATTTGCAAGTCTGATGTCTGTGTTGTCTTTGATTGAATGTTTTAGTGAGACATGTCTTGTGCACTTGCTGATTTGATTAACAAATTTGAGAAAGCCTACATGTTTGTGGAACTGATTTTGTCACGTAGCATTTTTCTTACTAATTAAAATACTAGCATAAATTTAGTAATAAAATCAATAGAGAAAAAATTACCCAGTCATGATAAAATATTATGAATAACCAAGTTTTAGTTTCTATCGAACAGTTGACATAAGTGTGTGGTTTTACATGGCTGTTTTCACAAGCTGACACTCATTTATTGAAGGAGAAAATGAAATTAGATCAGTCATCCAATAAGATATGGCAGTAAATTATCCTCATTCTCACCACTTCTAAGCGCTTGCAATTAAACTAAAACACCTACTTATCTCTAACTAATTAAATCCTATACAAAGCAATTAGATTATTCACAGTGGAAAGAAATACATCTTCTAATCTGTGCTCCTCCAGGTAAGAGAGGCATTGGAGATAATCTCCCAGATACTTATTCAGAGCTCTTTGTAAAAATGTAGTCAGTAGGTTGGTTTCAGCATCACCTCCTCAAAATGGTTATAAATAGGAACATATGAATTATTCATTAAGTGAAATGGAAAAATAAGTACTGTTAATGCTGTTAGACATGAACTTATGTAGTACACGTAAACAAAAAGAAATAATGGGGATTTGTAGCCTGTATAGTCAGAGTCATGCCATGTGTAGATATTCTCTGTACTTCTTTGATAAGTGTAAAAATGTCGTCTATAGCACATGTCAAACAGTGCTGCATTTTCGGCCTGAAGGCTCACAATAAGTTCGCGTTGTATCAGGACATTTCCTATAGCCACCAGGTCACTGCGGTAACCAGCGCAGACTCTTAGTCTGTCCTGGTTAAAGTGGTAACCTGACTGCAGCACTACTTGATAGAGCTACTTGTTCAAGAGTGATGACAGCAGTAGTCTGTGTGACACCAGGGTAATGGCCATTACTCACTCACTGTTGGTTGTTAGTTCTCTCCCACCTGCCCCCTTTCTACCTCCCTTTTCTGTTCAAATGGAGTGGATATCAGACGAGTACTAAACCTACATGTCACAAGCGCAAACGCTGCCAAGGTACTGTAAAATACAATTTTATTTTTTCTTCCCCCTAAAAAATCTGGTGTATTAGATCTAGCTTGTATCCCCTTCTTATAGCAGCTTGGTCTCTTTGAAACTTGAGTTTTCTTTCTTGTGTGGTTCAAACTTTTGAAATAATTTGACTATTTAAAAACTAGACCTAGGCTCAGTTAGCAGTTGTTTTAAAGGGAATTTAGGCTGCTTTCTGTGCTGCAGCCTTAACTGGGCCTAGTTGCTAGAACATCTTCCTTTGTGCATATACTTAAGAGTTTTGTGCTATAGTTGTTAGCATTGCTGCTTTTTGGGGAATCCTGCATATGTGTCTTTCATCTCCTTGCTGGAATAGTGAGTAGACAACAGGGTTCACTCAACTACCAGAGCAAGATCCCTAATGCCAGTAGACATGGAATAAATAAGCTAGTCTTCAAAAAAGCCTTTTGAAGGCTTCTGCTGTCTTTTAAAAAAACAAAAACGAAAAAACTCCTTTTCTCTCCATTTCTTACTCACTCTTTCTTTGCTCTCTTTATCTCAGTCCTCTGGCAGTATGACTGTACCATTAATGAACCACCATCATAAGCTCCCACTTTAAGGGCCATGAACAAAGCTCTTTGTTGAGACCCAAGCACAATTGATGAGCCAAACAGAGAAGCCATTTATGAACAGTTACTATTATAACCCTTAACAGCTTCTTTCAAGTCCATCACTGTCCTAGTTCTGGATTTATTGAATAGAGAAGTCCTGGGGTCTGTGTCCTCATCTTCTAGTAAATCTGAAGCAGCCGATCTATAGCCTAGCTGCTATATTACATGAAAATTGGATTGTCTTTGCTGCTCTGAGGTGGCCCTGGATGAAAGGAATCTGTTATTTTTGTCAAGACATAGTCAAGAACAAAGTTGAAACTTTTCGTCAGGAACAAATGTCACAGTCCCAGGCCAGTTTATTTCATTTTATTTCAATTTTGCCTTTTATTCTTATTCCCATTATTTATTTTTTACCTCTCTCCAGATTTGAGATTCTTGCATACATGAAGTTTCTTTCTTCAAGAGTTTCCCCAGTTCCTTCACTCCTTGCCCATTCCTGTATAACAAATACTCTCATCCTGTGTTTCTTGGTAATTCTTGACAGGCTGTTAGAGATCTAGCTCAGTGAGTTCTTTTTTTGGGTTGTCTGTCTGTCCCTGTGTACATTTTGATCCCCTCCTCTTTTACCTTCATTTCCTTACCTGCTGCCTTTCACTGTAAAACAGGAAGTGTTATTTTACAGCACTAAACATCAGTCAACTATTTTCACTCAAACTTTTGATATTAATAAAACCAGTAAAGTGGAGAAGTTGGGCATACTTCCTAGTTTTTTCCTGTTATTAAGTATCTCCTGTTTTACTGTGGATTTGGCTACAGATAAGTCTCAACAGTTTGAGTTGGCCTCAAACTAGTTTGTTTAGAACTGTGCAGCTCTTATAGCAAATGCCACCCTCCTTTTCACCTGTATGGTGTCTTCTGAGTACAGAGATATGAGGTAAGGAGTCTGTTTGAGATGAAACCAGCCTGGTTGGCAAAAGGCGCTCTTCTAAGAAGAACTGCTCGTTTCCCTTGTTGATTACTGTCAGTATTTGGTGATGCAGTTTTAAAATGACCGGAAATATATGTGACAGAGAAAACTTTCTAAGAATTGCCTCAAATGGAAAGAATGTCACAACAAACTATTTTTTATCTGCCAAATAAAAGTGACAACCTGTCACTTTGCCTGTTCTTTTCAACAAGCGTTTCTTTTTTCAATCTCTACAAGTTATCCTCATTTCTTAGAGGCATTCATTCAGCTTGGGACTGGTTACATTCAAAGTGAACAGGTCTTTAGTACAGTTTAATAAGGGCTTGTCATCACATTACCCATAAGGCAAACCTACCCACAGTGAAAGTATCCTGCCAAGCAACAGTAGACCAGTTTAACAGATGCATCAGCACATTTTAAATTCAGGTGTATTAGAGGGAGCTGATAAATTCTCAAATTTATTGACAGATGTCTTATTTACTATTTATCTTTCCATTTTGTTAGGAATGTTTAATTAATAAAAATATGGAAATGATGCATAGTTGTGACACATGTTCATTTTTTTCAGTACTCTGTTATTAAGTAAAAACTGCATTTAAATTTTAAGAAATTAGATTCTCTGCGTAATAGTAATGCAGTTCCATTTTTTTCCCCAGGGTTTGTGTGACCATATTAAAGAGTTTGAAACTAGAGAACACAATCTGGAAAATGGCATTTTTCCAAGTACTATACTTTTTTGTTCTTAAGGGTTTTAATTCCCAGTTTGGTTCCGAGCAATGTGAAGAAATGTGACCTTCAGCTGCTGTACAATAGTGTGTGAACCAGACAATAGACTGTGCACTGGACCAGTGCATGAGTTTTCCACCAGTCTTGTTCAAATTAATTTGATTGCACAATGCACTTAAAGGACAGAGACATAAATAACTGTTGAGTGAACCAGTCTCACCTATTGCTCTTAGCTTCTGTAGCAAATGGTGCCTGCTCTCTAGTCTACCTCTGCTCTTACTTGCTCTAGTCACTGCATTACACTTTGAATTGAGAACCAGGAGGAAAAAAAATAACAGTAAGAGAACTAAATGTAGATATCAGTACCAAATATATCTTCAGCTGATGATGCACAAGGAGGGCAACAAGCCAGAGCTGAAATCTGCAAACATAATTTGTGTTGGTTTGATGTGTTTTTCTGTCTGCAGATCAATGCTCTGTGCTGCATTTTATCAAGCCATTAGACTAGTTTGTTCCTACTTTTGCTAATTTGCACCACATTCCTAATTACTGCTTTGTAAATTTGATTTATTTTGATTTTTCCTGTTACCTAAGTTTTCCTTCTATCCCCCCCCCAGACCAATCTCCTTGTGTCCTGTCTTTCCTCTAACTGTTCATGTACTCATTCCTCTCTCTCACTGCCCCCTGCAGCCATCCATAGTCTAAAGCTGAGTCGATCACATGTGGATTGGCACAGCGTGGACGAGATCTACCTCTACAGCGATGCCACAACTTCCAAAATTGCAAGAACAGTCACCCAGAAACTGGGCTTCTCCAAAGGTCTGTAACCACTTAAGGTTTCCTTTATTTATTTACTAGCATTTCTGATGAAAGCACGGTAGAGAAACCCATCATATCTGCTTAAATGATTTCAAACTACAATTACTAGGATCCCTTGACTTTACATGCATGTGTTCTACTGTGTAGTATTCAGCCGACACCAGCTTGCTAACACATTGTTATGGTAAGCATATCTGCTAAAGGCTAGCATGAAGTAACTGACTCAAGCCTTACAGATTTCGACATGCACACTTGCATAGGTGGAGAAAAATTTTATTTCAATAAAGTTTATCCTCTTTGCTAAGGATATGCCTATAAAATGTGTGAAGCCAAGTGTTTAGTCAGAAAATCGAATTGATTTCCTATTTCGTGAGCTTGAACAAGCGTCCAGTGCACACAACGACCTATATATTAATGCATTTGTAGTTTGCATCAGGTATTTAAATGCAGTGTCCTAACTGGATTAGCCCAGGAGGTCACTCTGTGTCCATCTGCCAAGTGCTTAAAGGGCCCATGTGCTACTGAAAAGATAACAAAAAGCAATTGATGTTTGATCCGGATGGATGACTCTATTCTGATCTACAGTCTTCAAGCCCTACAGCACATTAATCTCTCCTGCTTTCAGGTTATTGGACAAAATGGACCTGGTTATTTCAATTTTACCTGAGATGTTCATGTAGTGCTAACCAGGCAGCAGTCCAGTAGATTCTATTACCCTGCTGTGTAACACATGACTAGACTAGATTATAGATTCTAAATAAGGTGACACACTTGGCCCCATTGACACATTGGCAGCCACAATCACAGCAGGGTTCCCAGGTTTCACCTACTGGCCTCTTTGGACTCCATCAATGCAGCTTTTTATAGCTTTCTGGTGAACATAGTTGTAATGTGTTTTTAAATAATGTTCTACAGAAAACACTAAGTTTAAATAGCTGGGGTTTTTTTTTTCTTTTTAAAGCTTGCTTTTGTAAAATGAAACTCCAACCCCGTCCTTACTTGTCTTTTAGCCTCAAGCAGCGGTACGCGGCTCCATCGGGGTTATGTTGAGGAGGCCTCACCCGAGGACAGACCCCCTCAGACTACGCACATTGTCTTTGTGGTTCATGGCATTGGACAGAAGATGGACCAGGGGCGCATTATTAAAAACACTGGAATGTGAGTTGATACCTGTATGTTTGTTCTTTTTATGATAGCAGTACTTTCAATTTCATTCCAATGGAATCCGGAATAAAATTAAAACCTAGTATAGATGAAATCAAAGGCATTGTAAGAAAAGTCTTCCGGGGACATACTGTGGTGTAATGTTGGAACTGTCACAGTTCATGTTCTCTCTGCTAAAAACAAACAGTCTCACTTCTTGTTCCTCTTTTGTAGATTCATAGTTTCTCTGTGTGTTAACGTTTCTGTGCTCCTAACTAAGCTTACATCGTTTTGTTGTGGTTTTTTTGTAATGTGATATGATGGATTTGACATAAACCTGACACATACCTGTCTGTCTTCTTTTGTTGCCAATTATGTAGCTAGTGCATTTCTGAAGTGTCAGAGTGCATAACTGAAGCACTGCTCATGCAACAGTATCCACTAAATCATTCAGTTTTCCCCCCTCCACTCCTGCAGACTCTGTTTTCTTCTCCTGCCTGATTTTCTCTACCCATCTTTCTCACTCTTGGTCTGCTCATGCCGTTCTGTTAATTTACACTTGCGTTGTTAATGTGTGATCACACAGTGTACCAAACCTTAAAAATAACACACATAGACACAACAGAACAGGGAAATGCAGTTCTATAAAAGTAAGTAAAGAAAAATGACAGGATTCATGTTGCAGAATAAAACCAGCTGTTTCCAGGACTGGAAACATAGGCAAAAATGTGGTTACAGTTTTTGCCCATGTTTCCAGTCCTAATCAAGTCGTGCCATTCTGTCTCAGTGTTTTATATATTTATTGGTTATATAACCTTCATCTGTCCAGATTTCATGCCAGTGGGAAGATGTATCTCTTTTATTTGGATCTTCTATAGAGCACTCGACACATAAAAACAAAACAGTCAGCTTGATGCTGTGTTGATACTTTACTTGAATAAACCTACTGAGTTTCTTTTGTCTTTCAAAAGTTATATCTTGTTATGAGGAACTTAGAAAATTGTAAATTATGTAGAGCTTAAAATGACAGTGCACAATAGACACTTCTGTCTATAGAAATCTGATAAAGTAAGTTATCACAGCATGAATTTCTCTTTTAAACTCACTGGAGTTCAGCTGTGTATACAGTATTGATCATATGTTGCTTAAGCTAGATGCAGTCCTTTCATATGTCTGTTTTTATCTAAGGGAATAACTGAAATAGCCTTGGACCATAGGTGTGGAAGCTTTAATTACACTTGTGCAGAACTGTCACTGTGTCACAAACTAAGGAGTTAAAGCAGATAAAGTACACAGAGTCAAGCTGCAATGTAAATGTTTACTGTAAACATATTGTAAACATTTCTTCTATCTTCATGTAGATTATAGCGCACACACTTTCTCAGCCAAGAGAAACAATCATCCTGAAAACCTGATGTATTTGTTTGATTTTTGGTTGCTTCTTTTTACCTGAAGTAATATTAGGTATTTGTCTTTTCAGTCTCTTACATGTATGTTGATGAAGCAAATTGTGGTGAGATGTTCCAGTTACAATGTCCTAAAACAAAATCAGACAGTGTAAACCTGCTAATCCTCAAATGCCAAACCTGACTGTCTTCATTAAAGCCAATCTAAAAGCAAGGAAAACCTTACAAAACTTGGGAAAGCTGTAAAGCAGCACTCAGACCTTTGAGCATTTCCTCTACACTGAAAGTCCTGTCAAAACCTGCATTAGGTGCTCTTTTCACAGTGCAGTCATTTAAAAGCCTCTCCCAACCTCCATTTATCCATGCCAACAACTGCCTCACCCCTCTCTCTTTGTGTATTTAGTGTATCCTGCAAGCTAATGGTGTCCCATATAGGGCTAATAGCAGTGTAGCCTTTGTATGCATGCTGCACAAGGGAAGCAGCTGCATCAGTAAAATGGGCATCATTCTTTTCTGTCTGACAGTCGTATGACTAAGACTATATAGATTTAGACTTCGAATCTGTCGTTATAATAAACTGCTCCTGAGACAAAGTGACAATGACATGGTTACTAAACAGCATATTCCCAAATGTACTCTTCAGTTGTATATCTGCAATATTGTTGTTAAATACATTATATGCTGTTTTGTTATTGTATGTTTAGGCTGCGGGAAGGTGTGAGGAAGATGGAGGAGAAACACTTCTCAGAGCACAATGAGGAACATGTGGAGTTCCTGCCTGTTGAGTGGCGCTCCAAACTCACACTGGACGGAGGTGTGCATGCATGTTGTTGTCTTTTGTGGAAGAAATACATTTTTGATGACTGCATATATGAACAATAGTCTGTTGTCGTTAGCTCTTTTTTTTGTGCTCAGATGTGGGTATGTTTCTGCAGATACGGTAGACTCGATCACACCAGACAAAGTGAGAGGACTGAGAGACCTTCTCAACAGCAGTGCCATGGATATCATGTATTACAACAGCCCTCTTTACCGGGATGAAGTAAGAGTCATACAGATTCAGTAATTAGAGTCCCTGGTGCTCTCTCTTCGTCTCTTCTCATTATTTCACATTCTCTCCCTCTCCAGATTACCAAGGGTCTAACAGAGGAGCTGAACAAGCTCTACTCACTTTTCTGTTCACGGAACCCTGATTTCGAGAAAAAGGGTGGCAAAGTGTCTATCGTGTCTCACTCTCTTGGCTGTGTCATCGCGTATGACATCATTACTGGCTGGGATCCCGTGCGGTTTTGTTTGCAGGAGCATCGCGTTGTGGAGGAGGACCTAGACCTTCGCTGGATGTCCTATGAAGAGAGGCACCTTTTAGAGCAGCAGAGGCAAACAAGGAACAGGTAGAGCTTTCCTTTGTAGGTTAATGACTCTCAGGGGCTGTATGTATAGTTGTGTTCAGTTCAGTTGTGTCTGTTTGGATCCTAAAAGATATGAGTTTAAAGCGGTTAATGTCAAGGAGCCTTGAGAACCCCCTCCCCAATTCAGCTTTGTAGTCGAATTAGATAGGTTAAATTTAACATGTTTATTAAAATATTTTTAAAAAAATAGCCACTCATACTGAATTTTAATGAAAAGCTCATAATTAAATGTTTATTTTACCTCCAAAAATCTGATTAATTGAACTTTACTTTACTCTGAATGTTTCCCTTAATCATCTATGCCATAACATCAGCGGCTCAGTGTTACTGTCACTCAGTTTATATCCTTAAATTTAACATCAAGCCTAATATTTTTGTGTGTGTGCGCGTGTGTGTGTTGGGTGAGCAGTTATATATTTATTTAAAATAAATACGCCATGTGCTGCATGCTGCTCTTCTCGTGCCCTATTTTAAAGTTTTATTTTTGCTTGTTTGTTTTTAGTGTGTGTGTGTGGGCTGCAGAGTAATACATCAGCTGGCCACTGCCCATCACGCTGTGTGCACAGTGCCATTATTGTGTGCACCATTAACTTTGTAAGACAAGAAAATGCTGTAATAAGGTTTATTGATCTGACTGAAAAGGGGACTTTTTGATGACTGGCCTCTTTTGTTAATGGGGCAATGGGTATCAATATTGAAAGAGATTTTCACGCTGGAGTTTAGAAGTTTCAAATTTCTTTATAAGGTGTAGTTTGGGCTTCTTTACTTGCTTCTTGTTGCAGGTTACAAGAGCTGAAAAATCAACTCGCCACACTTGAGGCCTCTAAACCCTCAGCCCCCCCAGCCCTGAAATTTAAGGTACTATATTGCTTTGTAAAATATCACTACTGTAATGTGTAAGAATCTTTGACAAACTTTTAGGTGTTAAACTAATATGTTCTGTACTCCTAAAATAAATGAATATATGTCCATATAGGAAATAAAACAAATTAAATGTGGCATTTACACAACAAATAAATCCTGTCTGTATAAATACGAAAGACTTCTACATTTACAGTAAATAATCTTGGCACCTTTCATTTCTCAGGTAGAGAATTTCTTCTGCATGGGTTCTCCTCTGGCAGTATTTTTGGCACTAAGAGGAATCCGCCCTGGTACCAGTGTTCACCAAGACCACATCTTGCCCACCTCAATCTGTAGCAGGCTCTTCAATGTCTTCCATCCCACAGACCCTGTGGTCAGTACCCTTACTGTACCCATCACTATCTTGTCCTTTATAGATGAGCAGGAAAGGAAA
Organism: Haplochromis burtoni; assembly: GCF_018398535.1. Lineage (NCBI taxonomy): Eukaryota > Metazoa > Chordata > Actinopteri > Cichliformes > Cichlidae > Haplochromis > Haplochromis burtoni. The sequence continues at coordinate 1,386,561 of NW_024582450.1, forward strand.
TCGAGAACCGGTTCCCAGCAGTTCAGTTCTTTGGAATTATCGGTCTGCTTACCTATCGCGTCGGCTTATCAGTTCCATTTACACTACAAACAGCTGATTTCAGTTCATGTGTCTGAGGAGGAAATTAGTGGCGCAGTTTACAGCATAGATATGGACGATACTTTAATTTTTATTTACATTCAGAACAAAAACAACGGCATTTTGCTGCTAACAGCACTTTGGGTCTTTGCAAGCATCTGCACAGACAGCATGCTAATGCTAAGCTAGCCAAAATCCCAGAGTGATGATAAAGCTTTTTTTTTTATAGCAGGTGCATTTTTCCCTTCCGATTAATCTGAATTGGCCTCCATTTGCTGTATTAATTATTAAAGTGAATATATTAGCTGATGAAATTGTTACATTTCAAGTTGATCAATCTCCATACAGTCCTACAGCAGTCCATCTTGACACTTTGGCTGCTCTGTGTCTGGGAAAGTGCACTTAAAGGATAAAAGTTAGCTGTGAGAGCAAACTTAAACTCTGCTGGTGAGCACACGTTTTTTCTGAATGCACATGAAATGTGGTGGATGTAATGTAACTGTGCTTAAGTCAAGATTTAGTTTTGTCTGCATGAATTTAGAGCGTGCTTTGTTCTGAAGAGTTTAGGTTTTTTGTTTTTTCCACTGTGCAATGTCAATAACTCCTGTTTTACTGCCTTTTTAGGCCTACAGATTGGAGCCACTCATCTTGAAACATTATAGCAACATTGCACCTGTTCAGATACACTGGTAACAATCTGAATTTTATCACCCTGCTATTCCTTGAATGGACTCTTAATATTTTATAAGTAATTATTCTCTGACTATTTGTGGTCTGTGTATTCATCAGGTGTAGCGCCACTAACCCCACAACTTATGATGAGATCAGGCCTACTTTTCTCAACCCTGTTAAAGATCCCACGTCGGATACAGAAAGCATCCCCAGCCCCAGTACATCACCTGTCCTACCCCGGAGGCACTATGGGGAGTCAATCACTAATTTGGGCAAGGCCAGCATATTGGGTAAGTCCAACACAAACTGAGCACATGTGTTTATGTTATTACAAGTGTTTGTTATCCAGCATCAGTTATACACTTTGAAAGAATTTAAAAATAGTCTGTAAGGAAGTTTAGAGTAATGACTGTTCAGGATCAAAGTGTCTGTGGTTGTTCACTACTTCAGGATAAGATTAGATGAACCTGAAGGAACAGACTACTGTGGTAAAAGGTAATTGATGTGTTAGTCTGAAAAAATGCTTAAGTGAGTTTTCGCTGTTGAATTAATAGCCATGTGAATGCGAGGATCCAAGGATTTCCAGCTGAACTTTGCATTGTACTGAGATAATTTTATACACTTGACTCGTCTATGTTCGTAATACTGTCGCTGATCAGTGCAGGTTGTTGACTGTTCTTTTCATTTCTGATGACAACTATGTGCTCAGAGTGAGAGCTGGGAAAAAAATCCCTGTGCTATTTGTACTCTGTAATTAATGAATCTATTTTATCCTAAGAGGTCGTTGTATGTAGGTAAGATGAGTTTGTTTGTTTTTTTGTTTGTTTTTTTCAAATCACAGTTTTAGCTCCACAGTGCCATCAAGTGGAAATGAGAGGAATATGCTCCTTTTATAATAATGAATGCATTTATAGTTTGAAATCATAATATAGGCACTTTACCTTTATCTACTGTCTTATTCCGACACTACAGGAGCAGCAAGCATAGGAAAGGGCATTGGAGGAATCCTCTTCTCACGTTTTTCCCGCTCCAACAGCCAGCCTTCAGTGTCTCTGGGACTTGAGGGTGGAGCAAGTGTTGAAGAAGAGGAGCAAAAGCGCACAGAAAGTCAGTCAGCATACGGCCTCTCTATGTTGACTCGACCCACCTCACCCACTGCTGACACATCCTGTAAGTTCACTTATCCCTCGAGTAATGTTTATATTCTTTTCTTTTTTTTGGTTTGTAAATAAGGCAAAAAAGTATATCATCCACATCCATCTGTTAACTTTCTTATTAAGTATTTTTTTTTGAAATGGCACTGAGGTTCACTGTACTCAAGATTAGATTAAATCTAATTAAATTAGATTTAAAGATAAATAAATAAATAATGCAGTAACATAGTTATAGTATAGTGTAGTAATATAGTAATGTTTTTTGTTTTTATTTAAAAGAAAAGGATGTTTGTAGCCTCCAGAGAAAGTGACAAACGGCCTACACCTGCATTCTTTCTCATAGCCAGCAGGGGGCGACTGCTCTTTGCATAAAGAAGGAGGATAGAGTAGATGTCTATGAAAATAAACCTACTGTTCTCTTGATTCGTGATATTAATGAGTTTAGTCTAAAAATATGAAAATGTGAAAAAATACATAAATAAAAATGATGTCTTCAGGGTCATGGTAGTTCTTTTTAGAACTGAAGAAGCTTCGCGGATGAGAGGTGATATGTCTTTTAAGAAATGTAATGAAGTCCAGTCACTTTCTTTCCAAGCTCCTTATACTAAATAAAAATGATTTTTTATTTGTAGTAAGTGAAGTTAACGGATACTGGATAAAGCAGAGTAATCTAGGGCATGTCTGCTGTGTGATGAACAAGGCACTACTATCAGCATGATGTGCCCTTGGTTTCCAGGCAGATTCACACTTTCACTCACTACGTGCTCGGTCGACTAGATGTCAGTGTGGCTATGGATATCTTTTATGTGCAGGCTATTGATGTCATGTGGTGTCTGTTTTTAATCATGTATTATTATGCATTTGTCTTGATACTTCCTGTTTTTACTCATTTGTTTTTCTGTCTTGCAGTGGAGCTTGAGCGTCGCATTGACTTTGAGCTCAGAGAGGGTCTGGTGGAGAGCCGCTACTGGTCAGCAGTGACCTCACACACAAGCTACTGGTGCTCACATGACATAGCTCTCTTCTTGTTGACCTTCATATATAAACAGAAGGCGACACCCTCTAACCCAGCAGATACCCCGGATCCAGAGTGAGGCAGCATGCTTTTTAAAACGGAACACAACACTGAAAGAGTGAAAGCATCTCTTGTGACACATAAAGTGACTTTGTTCATTACTTTTTCTTGCTTACAAACTTAAATACACTAAAAAAAATCCTGTCTTTGTTTGGCTCCCGATCAAGCACTTTTAATACTTGGGAATCATTACTTACAGACTCAGAACTTTCTTCCAAACTTTTCATCTTTTTTGTTTGTTTTTTACGTTCTGCACAATTGCTTACCCTGATGGTGGATCCGGTGGACCAGAAACTCTTATTTAGGAACAAAAGCACTGATGCATAGGTGATTGTTGCACCCAGAGGAAGAGACTTCTAACTTCATTCCCAGTGTGAATTTCGACAGCTGAACTGTGTCTATCATGTCCATCGATTTCATGTAAAACAATACCTAAGTCAATTTGCTCAGCTACAGACTCTGTCTGAAACTTTGGGGCACATTTGACTAAGCCTCAGTCACTAAGGTGTCAAGTTATGTCTGATATTTTTGTTTGTTTGTTTTTCTCTGTTACACAAATGCGTGCGCACACACAAACATAAAGAAAAGAACATTTTTGGCAAAGTTCTCTTCTTCAAGTTGAATATTTAGCTACTGCATGCTAAGAAACCCATGGGAGCAAACAAAGGCAATGTGTAATATATAATATTTCTTTACTTTCCCACATAAAAGACACATAATATGATTTAATTATAATGCATTATTTTGGCAAATTATTATAATAATTATTATTTTGGTACTTTTTCCCCTCTATTTTTTTAAATTTTCAATTATTTGAGTCTTGAAATAGAGTGCACCAAATAAAGCCCAAGTAAAACACTAGTTTTATACTGCACAAATAGAGTATAACATTTTCCTTTGTGTTTAATCGTCACTGATAAATAGTGCAGTACCAAGGGGGCAGATGTGTCTTACAAACACAGTGACTAAATTGTATTTACTTATTTTCTTACAGTGTAGAGATCTAAACCATAGTCTAAAATCTAAATCTTACATACTCACTCGAAACAATATCACTATTTCCTCCTAAATACAAGCTTCTATTTTAGGGATAACTTATGGAGATGATTTTTGCCCGCGTGGCTTTGTATTGATGAATCATTGGTACTAGATGTATTTTTTCTTAAAACAAATACAGAAATATTTTTTCCTAGTAACTTTCGGACACTTTGGGGATCTTAAACTGGATGTTACCTCAGAAAAAAAAAAAGGGATTTGAGCTTGTGGCCAAATAACTTGTATGTGTCACCTTTATTAGATGCCCTGCTTAATTAATGCTAAGGCAAAATTGTGGTTGGCCTGGAGTTAAAAAAGTAGAGTAGATTATTTAATTTTTAAACGTTACCTTCATTATAAAAACGAATGTCTTGTTTGCCTTTTTTTTTGTCCACAGTTCACACTTTGCTAGCTTGATCGTTTACTTACAAATTCAGTTGAAATAGAAAAGAAGGATGACAAATGACGGAAAATCATAAAATTTTATATATAAAAATATAATAGTAGTACTGATGGGGGTTATTGTAGCTATAATTCCAAGTACTGATTCAGCACAAGTTAGTGCTTACTCACTTTGCATGGTATCAAATTAATAGTAAATGGATTGTTGGGACAAGAATAATGCTGCGTGCCAACACACATCCAAGAAACTTTATTCTGACTAAAAACGTGTGATTGCTTTTGGCTTTTCTAATGAATAAATTTTATTTGCTGTAGATTATGAAATGAAACTGTCCTCGTAAATATTTATGTGACAGACGAGCCTTTCTGTCATTGTCAACTTTAACTTGTGTTCTGCTTATTGTAATGTAGTAATCAGTTGTTTTTGAATTTGTTATGGTGCAAGCTGCAGCTTTACTGTGCCACACAAGGGCTGTCGCTGACTGTCGTTTCTTTAACTTCTGTGTTATGTGTACAAAGGCCTACTGACTTAAACCAGGCTGCCTTGTGGAGATCACCTGATAGGTAACCAGGAAGTAGTGCAGAAGCTGGGTCTAATAAGGGAGGGGGGTAGTTAAGTGTTACTGTATTTGATCTGGTGGCTCTTGAACATTCATGGGCTATAAATTGCACAGAAACTATTTTAACACAGCCTGTTTTTGACTTTTTATTTATTCTTTACTTCCCGTCTGTTACGGTGCATAAAACAATCTGGATATGTATTTCAAATACACAGTGCTGTTCTTGCTTCGCATTCATTGAGTCAAACATTGTGAGTTTCAACACAGCAAATACGTAGTTGTAACAATAACATTGTTTCTAAAACTTGTGTGAAAATTTGCACATTTTCATATTTAGGCTTATTTTCAAATGTGTCACAGGCAAGAAACTGGAGCGCATTAAAGATAATTTTGGTAAAATATGCTGTAAGTTTCACTGTATGAGATTTTGATGTACAACATTTTGAATGACAACAATACATTTTTTTTTTTTTGTCTTGTCAAAGATACCACAAGTATCAGGGAAATGTCTGCTTGTACATGTTTTGTAGGTTCAACACTCTTGTCAATAACAGATTAAAGCCATAATTAAACAGTTTAGCACAGGTGTCCACAGACTAAAGACCTTATAAATGGCTTTCGGGGAAATGGATGTACATTAAACTGTGGGTGTGTTTAATGAAATGGGATGATGAGGGATATGGTGATCTGGAGAAATGTCCCAGGAGCTGTGCAATAACTCATGCCTGTATTGGATTCTAACTGCCATCCAAAACACTGTATAAATGTCCTTTTTATAAAGTATTCCAATTTGGATGTAATCAGTACTTCATTAACTGTCTTTTTTTTTTCTTCTTTTTTTACTTTTAATAATCAGAGTAAAATATTGAGATTGGAAACTTTTTTTGTGGAGGAGGACGATGCTTTCATTTCTCATTTCCAGACTGAGGACAAAAGAAGCGTTTGTTCATCTGAAACTCAGACCAGATTCTTTCCGAGGCGCCCCCTGAAGTGAACAACAAAGCCGACTTATAGATTGTGAATAGCCTGCATTGTATTAAAGCTGTTGTGGCTTCCACTGGGGGCGAGTTTAATGCAGTTTAGCAACATCTGCAAAGGCGAGGCTCACAGATGGGACCAGTTAGAGGTGACGCACAAAAGGCCCTGTTGTTCTGTGTTTGACCACAAGAGGTCAGTCATTGGTCATCTAATGATAATACTCAAAAAAACAGGACCACAGTGACCAGCTGTCCAGTGTCCTTCCTCTTAAGTCATTTCCATCTATTGCTCTTACCTAGTTGAGCTATTTTTGGCAGTATTAATATGCTTAAATATATTCATGACTGCTCTGTTGTTCACTTATATACCTTTAAGGAAAAATGGAATGTACTACAGCCATCTACAACCACAAATGCCAAAAAAACCCAATAAATGTGAATCCCTGAGCACCCCGCTACCTCCTACCCTTACCTCCTTCACTGCTCTGCTTCCTCCACTATACCTCCTCTGTCCTCATCCACATCACCAGCAGCCAAGCCAGCTCTCCATCTGACTCTCCTGCTCTGCATCTGGCTGACTCAAATGTTTACTCTGCAATTAAAACACAGCCTATAAAAGGCAATGGGTCGACTGCCAGACACTGACGAGGGGGTCGGAGCTGCAAGGAGAGCGGTTATAAATCGCTTTGATGCCGACCGTAGTCTGAAGGCCCAGATTCCTGAGCTGGAGGATTGGAGCTCAGTGAGTTCATCAGAAGACAGAGCCAGAAACACTGATGATTCATGGCCCTTTACTGCATCTCACTTGGAGAGCGGGTATTGTTCTGCTGCTCTGGAGAGAAAGGAGATGGCTGACTTTCTGATTCCCC
>NW_024582450.1:1393402-1479284 GCF_018398535.1 Haplochromis burtoni
TCATTTGATCACCTCACAGAAAGCATGTGTAAAAGCTCCCAGTGTTCCCTTTTCTCTGCAGTTACTGATGATTTATCAGCACTCAACATGTGATGCTTCTGTAATTCAATTAGTTTCTAATACAGTGTAATTAGTGGCTTAGAGACAGTTAAATATAGTTTACAAAAGATAATATGTGATGTGGAATTGGATAATCTAATTAAGATTATTTATTCACTACTGAACTATTTCTTCTTTTTTAGATTTCTTGTCTGGAGTTTTACGTCTTATGCTCTGGTGGATTATTTTCTATTAGATAAAAATAAATATTTGTGAGGAAGTTTTCTTCACAGGCTCAAATTTTACAGCCAAATGTTTCAATGTCAGCAAAGAACAGAGGGATCTGCATTGCTTGGCTAATTTCCACACTTCATATTAATCGACTGGCTGAAATGGTGTTCACTTAAAGAAAATAACAGTATTTATGGCTATCAGTAAAGTGGGATTTTGGAAAAACACATTGGAAAAGTGATGAAACCAAAATTCCCTGTTATTCTGTCCACTTACTCCCATGAATAAAGAACCAAAGATCCCTGGATGCTGCTGCAAGGCTCAGCAGCACTATTGCCATAAAAGGTAGCTTGAGATCTTAACTGCATGTCTAATAACACTACCAGAAACGGATGAATTTCTTATTCCAGAAAGCAAAGCTGTAATAAAACAGCTTGCACATATAGCTCACATTCACACATGACTTATATTTTTAGATGGCGTGATTGTCAAATAAATGTATGGATTTGTCAGACAGCTTTTTAAAACCTGAGCCATTATGTTGGATTTTATGTCTCATATGCTGCATTTAAGATCTAGAATAAGGAAGATGATATATTTGTAGAAGTACTTTTTTTTTTTTCATTCCTGTTGCTTAAAGCTCCAATCTGTAGCTATATAAAGTAGGCAGAAATACATAATGAAAATCACATAGACACACGATTTTCTTCCATCATGGATTTACTAAAAATATTAAAATACTGTACTATATATATAGGGGATATACATTACTGGTATATCTATCAGCACCGCACTTTTACTTTTGAGTTCATTTTGATGCTATTATTTTTACCTTTTTTAATGTCCTGTTTTATTGCATTTTAATTAAGTAACAGTTAAATGTCACGCTAATTATTATTTCTACAACGTCGCATAAAGTATCGGGAGGGAGGCGACTCTCTCTCACACACACAGAGGCACACAAATCATTTGAAAGCTTCGAGTGTTACGTGTGTGAGAGGCGACAAAGGGACCAGTACGCGACCAGAAAAGCTCCCAGTATGAAAGGAAAAGTGGGATTGGAGAAGTGACGGTGACGTTATACTGCTGGAAAGAGAGGGAGGGAGGAAAGGGGAAGGCTGGACTCCATTAAGCCGAAGCCTGCGGGAAAACAGTTTGGGATACTTCACTTCTTCAGCGAGTTCTTCGGGGATTTCTTTCTTCTTTTTTTATTCCTTTTACAGACTTTCTACATGATTTAAAGACGGGGGACTTATTCTCTACCGTGTAGACGACTGCTTCAGCGTTTTTTCGTCTTTGTGAAGGTGAGTGTTCAGAGTTAAATGCTGACCTCAAAGCTGTGCCCGTTCTCTGCTGTGAAATACATAAAAAGAAAACCTTTTTCTTTTTCCTCCTACAGCCTGTGCTGCGTTCAATAAAACGTTCAACATTAATAACTTTTCCGGCTAATTTAAGAGGCTTGTCTGCTTTTAGAGACACTTTCTTCTGAACTTACCGCTTTACGGACCGACTCGGTGAATGTGCAACACGGGGCCGGGTAGTTTGTTGTACGAGCTCTGCTTACATAATTTCCCCCTCTCTGCCTATTTGTAAGGCTGCTTTTACCGTTATTTTTAACAGGTGAACCGGCACTTTTGTGTAAATAACCGCTGCCAAAGGCCTCTGGTTAACTTGTAGCCTCGGGACTATAGCCTTTGTTCTGTTTTTTATCGATTGGACGGCTGTTTTGATCTGTCGGACACTCTCCGATCAAGGAATGACAAATTGGCTATACTGTAACTTTTTGGCGGTCCTCCAACAGCAGAGCTCGTCTTCTTCCCAGCGAGAGATGTGGCGCGATGGAAAAACGGTTAATTCCGTCCTGCTTCACTTAATCATTCTCCATGGGTCAAATGTTCACCACAACTGTCAGAACTGCAGCTTTGCCATAAGCGTGGAAGTGTTTTCAAGAAGTAATTAAAAAGTGGCTGAATGGGGGTTAACTATTATACCAACATTCAGATGTTTGTGGCAATCGGTAAACTCTTTAATCACAGAAGGTAACACTTCCCACAGTGACCTTGCACACTCCACTGGAAACACTGTATCCTGGATTTCCCCACAATGTGCACCAATTGTATCTCAAAATACCCCCTGTCCCTTGTAAATGCCTGTGTTGTTCACCCTAATGACATGATAATGTCATAATTGAAAGCACAGTAGGTTTGTGCTTTCAAGAACTGAGCAAGTAACATGTTTTTAGTAAACTACTAAAGTAAATGTACCCATGCTAAGGAAATCAGCCTTCTGTTTGAAGCATCTAACAGGCTTCTTACTCAAGGTCTTGAAAGCATGCATTGGGGGTTGCGACACATGCATTTACTTACAGTGGCCAAAATGCTTCTCTTCACATCAGTGTGACAAAGGTTAGATAAGACCTTTGCTCCCCTCTCTCTTTCAGTCCCTCAAACTTTGGCTCTGTTTGGCAGGATGGCGCTGGATGGGATCCGGATGCCCGATGGCTGCTATGCCGACGGGACGTGGGAGTTGAAGATTCATGTCACCGACCTCTACAGGGACGTGTCGCTGAGGGTCACTGGGGAAATCCACATCGGTGGAGTCATGCTCAAACTGGTGGAGAAGCTAGGTATGCGAGTGTGCTGCTTGCTGGAGTGGTTGTGACTATTTTAATCAGCTAATCTAAAGTATAATAAACAGGCACCGCGTGGTCTTAACACAAGAAAGCAATCCACAGTCAATAAGCAGATACATAATTAGATGTATTCCTGTTGTAATAAACCTTTCCTTGTGTCATCCTGCCACTGGTGAATTTCTGACATGTGGCTGATTTGTGTTATCTGTTCATGTTTGCTGGGCAGTAAATACTACTTCTCTTCAAATTAGATGTGAGCATCCACACAGAAACACAGCTCTTCTTGTGAAAGCACAAAGTCTATATGGGCAAAGCTTAAAAGTATGGATTTAGGAATCAGAAGGAAAGTCAGAGGAAGGGGATCAGTTTAGAGTCTGGACACAGTTTGCTATTGTTTTTGAAAATAAAGGGCAGCCTGTTGGTTTGCCTGTGCAAATTGCTTAATGAGAATAAAAGTTGCTTGCAACCAGCTCAAACGGGGCTTAATGTTGCTCTTTGTTACCCTGCAGCATATATGGGTCAGTAACCCAAGGTATAAAATGAACCATACTGTTTCCCTCCCCCCACTCTTTCATGCACTGTTGTGTAGCTGCAGTTATGCACTTGACAAGTTTGGGTGAAAGTAAGCATAAGAGTCTTCTGTTCCAGCCACTTGAACACAGCCCTGTTTCATGCAGTCTGCAGAAAGGTCAGTAGCGGTGGTGGTGGTGGTTGCAGTGCCATTTGGGAGTGACAGTTTGTTGTGTGTTGACGACGCTTGAATGCTCAGAATTCCTGCAGCGCTCCAAGGTTTTATTCCCTGCCCATGGTACTGTTTTTAGCTCTCCTGTTAGAGCTCCACATAATTGAGGTCTTTGTTCGCTGTGGTCGACTGTGCGGAGTGGCATCTCTGCTAGGAGAGGGAAGTGTTGCTGACGAGCGTGGGACGAGATGAATTCATTGGTCTTTCTGCTCCGACTCGACTCAAGGCATGGCTTTGTCGCTTTCTCTGAGTTAACTTTTCTTCACCTTCTTGGCCATGTAGTGTACTGAAAGCACATCAAACATTTGTTGGTGTTTGTGCGTCATTACGTTTCATACATGGGATATGATAGGTTTATATCGTAACATAAAAGGTGTTTTAGGTTAGACCAGTTTTATTACAGTTAAATCATCATGTATCAGAGGCCGCATCAAGGCTGATTGGCTATCTTTTGTTTTCACCATCTCTAATTTCTGTTTTCCTGTTTGTAAGGATGTTGTCATTGATGACTTATTCTTTTATTCTTCTAATCTCCTAAGGAATCCAGTGACTTGAGGTCTTCACGTCCACAACTGAAAATAGTTTTGATTTGTTAAGCTTGATGTTGGCTGTAAAATAGGAGGACGTGGGTTCACATATTTGTTTGTGCCTTTGTCACATCCCATCAAACAATAAAAAAGTGCTGTAGCTTCAGCCTTGTTTACATTCATAAAATATATTGGAATCTTTTCCATACTGTCATGTTGCAAGCAACCTTTCTGCAGTTAATTTGGCTTACTCAAGTATACTTCAAGGTAGAGCAGAGCTTGTGTAGTAGCATTAAATTGCTTTCTGATGGTTTGATGTTTTTGTGCTTTCTAAAATGTTTATGGAGACTGTTGGGACTTTCTTCTATCCCTAAACACGAGTTTGTTTTCCACTGTAATCATTAACCAATAGACAGTATAAGCTATCCACATGACTGCACTTTGCAGGACAGCATGCACTATTATTGTCACACAGAATTTTGGCTGCTTTGAACACGCACTTCTTATCTTAGTTGAAGTTTTGTTACTGTGTTGGTGTACAATATGAATTGTTTGTTCAAATTACATTCTGAGTTTGGGGGAAATGAAAAGCAAGACGTTTTCAGTAACCTGTTTCCATATCTCGCAGCTCTCTGTAGTGAGAGTGCTGCACACTAAACACCCTTCAAGTGTTGTCGGGTACTCGCTGTTGGATTTGCTGGTGGCTTGGTCGTAGTGGTTATACATAGATAGCATTTCTCACATGGTGCTTTGAGAAAGAACACAGGTGTAAGAGTGTTTGCAAGCAAGGCCTCTGTCTCACACTCCCTCCTCTTTTCGTATTTTGGTCTTTTGCATTTTAAAATGAAGGAACCACCTTTTGACTCAGTTTTTTCAGCTGCTTTCCACAATGATGATAGCACTGTTTTGTTTGCTGTCAGCACCATTTGTTAATATGTGTGATAGGGTATATTTGCACACACAGTACGTATAATAGTTTTATGAGCGTGTTTGTGTGTGTTGTCTGCCTGTTATGCAAAGAACAACAGGCTATACATTTGTTCCTATTAGTAGCATTTGTCCATGTGTTTCCACATGCGAGTATGGTTGTGTGGGTTGGTGGGTGTGTGTCAACCGCATGCATCCTGCTTTCATCATTCAACCCTTCCTCTGTGCTGCAGGTCTCCCATCCACAGTGCAGGCTCAGATGGCCTTCGATAATGGATTAAATAGACAAATGCCAGGAAGGCACTCCACTATTGATCACAGCAGCGGACACTGCTTCCATTTCCCTGCAAAACTCCAGGAGAGCAGTATTTAAAGCCAGCTGATTAACCAACCCCTCGTCCCTTGCTCTTATAATCCTTTCATCCTGCCATTGTGCTCAATCATTGGCGCTTTCTCTGACTTTGTTGATGTTTTCTAAAAGTGCTGCACTCCTCTCTAAAAGGCAATTCTGCGCCATTTAGGAGGCAAAACAAGTATTGTACAAACAACATTAGGAAGTTGTGCAGCTTTTAGTTTGGGTAAACTGGGGTAAAGTGCATAATCGATTAATGTTTTAGAAGTGGCAGGCCTATACTCTATACAACTTCCTCTCCCTCGCTTTCTACTCTAATTTTTTCTTCTTTGCAGGGAAAAAAAATATATAGTTTCATCTTTTTCCTGCAAAGAAGAAGAAATTAGAGTAGAAAGCGAGGGAGAGGAAGTTGTATAGAGTATAGGCCTGAACTGTCTCTCCTGTTGCTGTCTGTCCTCATTGTGACGTTAGCTACGCTGCTAAAATTCCATAAAAGTCTTCGACGAAGCAGGAAATGACTCCAAAGGTTTGGCATGCTGCTCTGGTCGCTGCCGTCATTGCTGGAGTCTTTGCTGCCTGCTTCAACCACCTACTGCTCTGTTTCTGTCTTTTCCTTTCTCCATGTTTCGCTCTGACTTCACCCTCTTTTCTCTGTTCCACTTTTTTCAAATATATTTTGATTATTGTGTCTGAATATTCAAAACCATCCACTTCTCCGTCGTAGCAAGGCTTAATAATCAATAGTAAACACAGAGGTACACAGGTTTGTTCATTTACACTGACTGTTAAGTGTTACAAAAATAGAGCTTGCATATTTTTGAGAGTTAATGTGATTGTTTCCAGTGAGTGACCTGCAGTTTTTGGATCCCTCACCACAAACCCACCACAGAAAACCTTTGCTGCATGTCCTCAATGCATTTGTGATGATCACCATGTTCTTTTTTTGTTAAGTGTTGAATTAGGATTGATTTGCAAGTGACTGTAATGTTTGCATTGAACAAATTTGGTTTTCAAGATAATACTTTACTTGCTCAGCTATTTAACTTTGGTGTCTTTAATAAAACTGATCTTGCCGCTGCTGCAGGTTGTGGTGACCAGAAGGCCCTGGTTTAGGACGGTGGTGTCCAGGTTTCATTGGGAAACAGCTGCCGTTTAGCACAGGATGTTGACCTTCCGCTATGGTTTTTCTTTTTTAAATGCACCTTCTCCTGCCTGTGTGCCTTGCATCCTCGCCTTGGGCTGAGGAGAGAGAGATGGGTCTGCAATATCAGTTATAGCTTTCCCGAGGAGAGCGAACACATCTCTCACATCTTTTACTTTTATTACAGTACACAAAGGACAACACTGATAGGTGGTTATAACCACCTGTGTTCTGTTTTCTATCATCGTGACCCGACACACGGTTTAAACAAATTGCTATACTTAATGAGACTCATTGATTGTGGCTGTGGAGCCTTTCGAAAGGTCTGCTCTCATGAAGTGAGAAATGGCCTGGCAGGCTGTGTGTTCATCTTACTGTCTAATCTCTCTGGCAGGAAGTACTTATCCTAAGTGGTGGTCCTGCCCAGGCCAGAGCTTTCCTGTTTCACCAGTAAGATGTTGTGATTGTGTTGCTCTGTACTTAGACTTGCAAATGTGATCATATGCTGGCCATTGGTCAGTATAATTCTATACATACTCTGTGTTGGCCATATATAGAAGTGTTTGGCAGCCCAATTAGGTCTGCTGAGCTACTTCTTTTTTCTTTTTTCCTTTTAATATTCAGCTGATTATACAGCTGAAGTTGATGCAACCAGAATCTCATGAGTGCTAGGTTCAGAGCTTGAGCTATTAGTGGATTAATTTAATAATGATTCATTTAATGCTATCAAGATTATGATTTACCCACTGAAAATGGCTGGTAATCTGATCCCCTTTACAAATGTAGATTTGAAAAGTGCACCATTATCCAGTTGGAAAACAATGATATTAAAATCCATTGCCTTCTCTCTGTAAGCACTTGTATGAAAGGACTGCTGTTCGTTATGGATGATTTAATTAATCATGTTTGGCATCTGAAACATGCACCGGAACAAAATATTATTGGCTCCTCTGCGACACTGATGCCAGGTTGGATTTTTTTTTTCTTTGCCCCCCCCCCCGACCTTTCTGTAGTACAAACAGCACAAAGGATCCAGTGGAAGGAAATGTTAGCACTCCACATTGTTGTTGTAACACCACACACCTGTGTGTCAATGGAGTAAACTGATCTGGAGTTTTTGTTCTGCTTCTCAGCCCACATTCATTTATTTTAAAGCTGTCCCCACCTCTTTTTTTCCCCTCTGCTCTCCCATTCATAGAGAAAAGTTTTGTTTCAGTGATCAAATCATTTGAAATAAGAGTTTCTTAGCTGCCTCCAGTATTTAGAACTTTCACTTTGGTATGTTTGTTCTTCTGAGAATTTCTCATGATGTTGCAATATAGTTTTTTGCCATCCAAATCACAGGGGCATCAGCGGGCCAGCTTATCACAGTCCTGAAGGCACGTCTGGTAGGTTTCATACATGGAGGACAAATGAGTATTGTGTATCTGTTCCACTGATCTTAGTCCCAGAGTTACTTTGTAATGTCATTATTCCACCGGGTCCCTGAACACTTAATTGCATAAAGCTGTGTTAGGGTGGAGGAGGAGTACCCTCACTGTTTTGCTGTGTTTGGATTATGACACAAATGGATACAAACTATCTGTCTCTAAGGAGTTTTCCTTTAATAGCCCTCTGGCCTTTCCTAATGTATCAAAGCCAGCGCTGTTACACCCTTTTTACTCCTATCAGTAAATTTCATGTTAGGATATCTCATTCAATGTTATAAAAACCTAGTTCAGCAGCTCTTACACTACCATCTTACGTGTAGGCCTCCATATTGTCTTCTTCATTTATAGTTGAAGCTGCTTGATCTTGTCCTGCAGAGTTGTAAGTTGCTGAGATGAGACTGGGATGTAAAGCTGTAAGGCCTTGATTTCACTTCATGTGTCAGCGAGTGCACGAGGGTCTGCTTGGTTTCTGAGTGACCTAAATTTCATCATTAGGCAGTGAGCACGAGGGGTAATATTAAATGGGCTACTTACGTGGCACTTTTCTAAGTGAAATTCACCCATTCACACATACACATTCATGCAAGTGCTTTTTCCCTATATGCCTAAGCACTTTTAACCTAAAGCCTAGGTTTTACCGCATTGCAGCGATAGACATCTAGATACACGACAGACGAGTAGCCATTTGGGTGAGCAGGAATTATACTTTCCACATCCGGGAGTCTGCTAGGGTCCACTTTGGTCCCAGTGGCGTAAATTTTGACATCAACGAGCTGGGGTTTATGCAGACTTTAATGTGACCATGACTCGTTCGCAGAAAATTTACATTACAATGCTCCAACTACGCATTCTCATCAGGTGGAGGACCTCAAGCGCACGTCAAACAAGTATAACAGCAATGACTACTTGATCGTTGTTGTTGCATCTGCAGTGGAGTCTAATCTAGGCGTTATATGTCTTTGATGTACGCTCGAAGACCACTGCCTGGGGCACATGCGTAGTTTGTGTATTCTAATGTAAATTCTACATGGACGAGTTGGTGTGGTCACAGAAAACAGGCAGGCACAAGGACTGTCTGATGACAAAATTTATGTCTCTGGGACCTGAGTCGATCATGAAGATCTTACAGACACAGATAGTATAATTGCTGCTTAACATTCACACACTTTTATTTCATTGGAGGCAATTTGTGGCTCAATATCGCCCAAGGATTCCTCAACTTTAAGGTTGGTGAAGCCAGGTATTGAACCACCTCCTTCCCATCAGTAGACCTGACCGTGATGCCTGCCAATTATATGCGACTCTGGGGTCTTTTCTATAGATTGTGTAATGGTTCACACGCGCTGCAGGCAGTGTACCTCAAAGAAGTACAATAGGAGTAAGTACTTGGGTGTGCTATTCATGTCTATATATAATCAAAGGTTAACTGAAGCAAAAAAACTATCCTCGCTGAAATCGTATCTGAAATCGTATCTGAAATCTTATTTGAACTTGTTATTTTCAACTGAAATCATAACAACAGACGCGGCCAGTTTCCTGTTTGCAGGAGAGACCAGCTTGGTCTGGTTTTAGCTGCTGCTGACAAATGCTGGGGCTCATGAATCTGTGGCTGTTTCATTATAAAAGTATTATTACTGTGATGTGTTCACACCCACGACCCTAAGTGGGGTAAGTTTCCATGGATAGATGGAAAGTCCAAAGTGTTCTGCACCAACACTGGTAAAACATGTTAACAGAGACAAGTTACTGTACTGTTCTTTTAGACAGTGTCACTGCCAATTAAACTTTAAGCCAACGATAAAAAAGAGTTCAGTAAATGTAAACCTTAATAAAGCTAGCAGCCATGAAAATGCAGGGTAGATCTTTTTCCTTCGGTGATTACAGACCAGTTCTTAAAGGCCACTGTTGTGGTCATTTTCCTCCTTTTTAAAGTAAAACTTGTTATTGTCTAGCGATTTTGGTTGAATGAAAGGGTGTTGACCAAACAACCAACCAGATTACCTCTGTACCTTGTACACAAGCGTTCAAGTATATACCAGCCTAATGTGAAAACCCAGAGGGCCTGTTTATGCTTGAAAAGATGTAGTTTGTAGCATGTGATGTAGGTGGGAAGACAAAAGACTAAAGACCTTTAAAGGCGTGGTGAAACCGTCATGAAGATGACGTCAGTAATGGTATAGTTTCGAGTGTTGTTGTGTAAATAGGAGTCTTCTAGGCTGGGTGTGTGTGTTGGGGGGATTTATAAATTCCAAAATACATCAGAATGCACTTAAATGGTTTTTGGGCACTGTGTGTATTGCATATTTCTTTCCTTTGATAAATGGCATGTTTGAGGTATTGGAAGAATTCTGTGTTACGTAACAAGAGGCTGAAGTAATCTCAGCTAATTTAACTTAGCCTGTCAATGGAAAGCACTGCAGTTTTAACAGTGTTGCTTTGTGAATAGCAAAGGGATTAAAAGTGCATGTTTGTCTTATTAACTTTACACTTTTCTTAGTTGTGTATCACATGGAACATGTGCATCGTGTGGCTGTCTTCTGATGTGTAGTGATTAACACTGTTTACAACTCCATACATTGTCTTTAACACCAGCTGCTGAATTCATTGTATCGCTTTGATCTTTAAATACAATCCACCGTGACTTTGTCTGATGCCCTGCATACAGATACTGTCATCACCTCTCTTTTTAACCTGTTGTGCACATGTTGGCTATCTGATGTTGATGCTATCCAGTGTGACTGTACGAGCTACAAAGAACCTAAAAGCCATTTGCTGTAACTCTATTTTAGTGCATTGCAGTTGTTGGCTGTATCTTTGCTTGTCAATACCAACCTTCACCCTGCTTTAGATGTGGAATATATTTAGAAGGGCTTTCTCTTTGTACAGGGGGAGAAAGTGTGTGTGTGTGTGTGTGTGAGATATAAGGCTGACGAACCTGCTGCACTGTCTTTGTTGTGTATGAAAACAAATTGTCACCCTGCACCACTTCCCCGTGGCGTCAGCCAGAAGTCACCAAGGAAACTGCATGACCGAGCTAATTTTTATCAGCAGCTTAAAAAAAAAAGATACAATCTTGCACTGCGTGGCTTTGGATATCACTGACAGCTAACAGATTTGTTGTGATAGCCACAATCATTTTGTTCTTTGCTAACACAAGAAATAGTCTAGAGCTGTAACCATGTCTTCTCTTAAATCATCTCCATCAGTGAAGCTAGAAATGAGCCTGGATTTTGCTTTA
Organism: Haplochromis burtoni; assembly: GCF_018398535.1. Classification (NCBI taxonomy): domain Eukaryota; kingdom Metazoa; phylum Chordata; class Actinopteri; order Cichliformes; family Cichlidae; genus Haplochromis; species Haplochromis burtoni. The sequence goes on from NW_024582450.1 coordinate 1,404,662, forward strand.
GGCAACAGCTGACTGTCACTGTGCTGGTTGAAACCCAATAAAGAGAGGGCATGAGTCACTGAGTCCACAGAGACCACATCTAAGAATGACTTGTGTGGTTTTTTTGTTGTTGTTGTTGGCGTCCCATCTACTGTAGAGCTGCAACAATTAGGTAATAGGTTGTTCATCTAGTGATCAATAGAAAAATAATCAGCTATTTTCAGATCATTTAGGTTTTTAAAATTCCGTCCTTTGTGGGCTTTTCCTGCTCTTTTCAGTCTTATTTGTTGGTAAATTGGTTTGTTAATGGAAGAAAATTGGCAGTTTCATCATTTCAGGTTGAGCTTCAAGAAACTGAGAGAGACACTGTGACATTTTAAAGACTAGCTGATTAGTTCAGAAAATAAATATAACTGTTAGCTGAAAACATGGTCACATGATTGCAGAACTGCTGGTTGGTTTTTTTTTGTCGTCATTCTGTACATTTTAGAAATATAGAAGCATTATTCCAATTTAGAATTGGTTTCCATTGATCAGATAAGATTTATTTATGAGCTTATGACATTGTTCTGCAACAGATGCAAACATGAATGTTTTAGTTTTTGGAGGCATGAGGACAATCGAAGATGTTTCTGTATATTTAGTGTTTTTCACAGATAGACCTTCATTTTGAAATTCCTCTTCCTGATGCTTCCTATCACTTGTCCTCTCACATTGTGTCCCTAGACAGAGCTCCTCCCCGTCCTCTGCTCATCCTCTTCCACTCCTCCTTTCCATGACCTTTCTCTCATTCCCTTTTTCTCATGCTTTTCTCTGTTGTCCCGTCCTCTCCCCCTCACAGACGGGCCCTCTACACACAGTCACTTAATATAAACTGCACCGATGCTGACTAAAAGAAAATGGATGAAGAGGCAGGATGTAGAAGGGAGTGGCAGTTCAAGCCCTTTAGAGTACAATTTTAGCATTGTCTGTCTGTTGTCTTTTTTTGCTAAATGCCTCCTAAAACAATGGCATTATTAATCCGTCCTCTTCTTTCTTTTCTTTTTTTTAAACCAGTAATTCTGGTTGTGGTATCTGGTGCACAAAGCAGAGGAAGTGGTCTTGGTTGAAAGCTGCGGCAGTAAGGGTGACGAATGGGGAAAGAAGTTGGTTGGGCACAATTTATGAATTAATTTCGCTTGTTAAATCATGAACACGCACATAACACAGGGAGCTAATTTAGTTAGTGCATGCATAAGAAGACCACCCTCCCCTAGACTAATACCCACACCTCCTCACACATACTCTGTATCATCTTTCATATCCTGCAGAGGTCATAAAACACGGTTTTCCCATTCTCTTTCCCCTCCTCATGTCATTCAAGCTGTACACATGCGCACACACACACACACACACACACACACACACACACACACACACACACACACACCATTCTGTTAAGGCGCTGTGGGTCCACATTTAATGCAGCCAATTACTTAGGCCCCCCATTCCTCTGGCTGCTGTATTACGTCAGGCTTGGCAGACTGCATTTTTAGCTGGTAGATGCCATTGGCCCTCCCTCTATCTGTGGATTGAGTTACCATGTTACAGCTTTAAGAGTCCAATGGAGGCCTGCCCGAGCTGCCCTTATCCAATCACGACACATCGACCCACTGCGTAATGATACAAGCAACGAGACAGTAAAGTCGTGTCCAGGAAGGTTTTGGCATAAGATGGCAACAAAGAAACAGAAGCAGGGGCCGTAGAGAGCTTCTTGAGGGTAGCTGAGACCAGCTAAAACGTGCACTCATGTCTTGCCACAGATTGTATGGTGGTCATGCATGCCGAGTATAAGGATATTTCTATAGAATGTGGTCTGTGGTGAAGACCTGAGTGCCAAACGTTAATGCTAGTTGTTCTGCAGGGCTCCCAGACACCAGAAATTACAAGGTTGAAAGAGGAAAAACTGTGAGCAGAGTTATGAAAATACATTCAGGATTATTTTCAGATTTTCTCTCTGTGCTCCCTCTCATTATTTCAGCCTTTAATAGCTGTAGAAGACTTAAGGGAGCAGTTTCTCTAAAGGTAGCATATGAAGTTGTTATCTGCACAGCTGAGGCATCAGAACTGCTTGATGACAGCTAGACCCCATGCTGCTAAAGCAACTCTCACAGGGCTTCAGAAAGCCTGGAATGTTTTCACTCAAGTACCAAGTGTTTGCCCACTGGAGTAAACAGTATAAAAGCCAACAGCCTGACAAACAACCCCTCCCCAGGAGAATTCACAGAGCCCTAGGCTTTCACAATGCCATCTGCATTGACATGCTGGTGGCCACTCTTTTCCTTAAATTTGTTCTCCCCATCTCTTGTAATCCTTTCCTCAGCCCAGTTTGCTTTACTCGCATCTCAGCAGTCTTGCTTCCTTGGTCTAAGGAGAGACAATCTGTTGTTTCACTTCCTCACCCACTAATCCCATTCATTCAGCTTTTAGGCAGAGTCCGCAGGAGTGTGTCAACAGTGTGTATAGATGCCTGTATGTAAAGGTCGTGGAAAACAACAGCAGCACATGGAAACAAAAGCCCACCATGGTGGCACCAAACTGTTTGACTGACAGAGAAGGTCGGCAAAGAGAAACATTCAAGATCATCTTTGCAGTCTTTCACTTTGATGTACTTTTCAATTTATAGAATGAATTACCAGCAAACATCAACATTATAAAGGGAAAATGGATGTGAGGTTTTGCGCTGTTCTGTGTGTAACTGCTGCTTGCTCACAGTGTACTTGAAGGTAATTGCAATCCATTATGGCTCCAGTTTGTGCATTATTACCTGTGTCCTTCCTCGTGTCATAACAGCAGAAGATGTAATGAGCTGACGACGTATTCTCTCCTGTGCTACCAGCCTTGAATGCAAACTAGGTCGGTGTCCTTAATGAGGAAGAAAGCACATATTTTTTTCCATTAATGTACAGACTCGATAATTCATTGAATTAGAGTTAGTTGAGATTAAATAGCACAATTGGAAGCTTCATAGGGGTATTTTGTGGTAAAACCTTTCCCTTAGTCTGCATATGTAAACTTTACTGAGCTTTTGTATTTTCTAACTGAAACCTGAATCATGATGTGCCAATATACTGTATTTGCACTATATTCCTGTGATCTGACTATTGGTTTCTTATCTTTGTAGGGATATCAAACGTCTGTCTGACAATAGGTTGATGACGAGCATACAGACCTTTTTCAAACACCCTCACTGACCCCGCAGTATCAGTATCGAATGATTTGATTAAACGGTGACTGAGCAAACTGACGTCTCTGTCTGGGCAATGACTCACTAAGAGCATAGAGCGACTCAGAGTGAGACTGAGAATAAGCTGGAGAAACAGTGAAGAGGTATGTGGGTGGAGGAAATGAGACCGATCTGGGAAGTGCCTTCCTGAAATAATGTCGGGATAATGACATCACTACTCGGGGGACATCTGAAAGTAGTCAAAAAAAAACTTCAGGCTTATTCACGTCATCTCAACTATCAGTCTGCTAACAAGACTGTTAAATTTTACACTTGATCATAAAGGAACATGTGCACAGTGTGGGGTACATAAATAGCCGGTTGGTATTTTAAACACCGTGTAAAGTTATGAGCCTTTGAGCTAACCGCTTAACTTGCGTGGCTAATTTGTGAATGTATCCCAGTCACTGATGAATCGCATTAATACATGAGAACAATGGTTTTAACAGAGCTACCACTATGTCTGTGAATATTCGGTTTTGCTCACCACTTTGATTTGCAATTCAAATAGAGCTTCAGCACATTGCTGAGCTGCTCACATACAGACGAGAACCAGGTGATCTGCAAAACAGATGCTTTGAGTTCCCTCAAATCCCTGTGGTTTTCACCTTCCCCTTGAAGTGAGACACATACACCATGAGACTACAGGTCAGTCGCTATTGTTGGTGATCCCCTGCAGAGCAAAAGCCTGGAAGCAATGCAGGGTTTTGGGTGCCTTGCGTCTGCTTTAAAGGGATCACGGTGTGACTCTGGAACAAAGAGGGCGGTATGAACCTGATATTCCCTCAGCGTCACACAAACAGCCACGTCTTTCACACATTCAGTCTTTTTCCCCCCTCCTCTGTCTTTGACTTCACCGTCTCTGCAATAATGTGCTGGTGCCCCTTTTCAATCAAGTGTGACCTCCAGCTGGGAGGGGATATACTTGGTTGGGTTATCAGTAGAGTGTTATACAGTGTTCTACCATACAGCAATATAAATGCTCCGTTCTTTGCTTAGTTTTCTTTGCAGCTTTTCAGTTTACATATTGATCACTGTAACTTCTCCATCTTTTTCTGCCTTCTCTTAGATGTAAAGAGGGACTGGTCGGACCATGCTCTCTGGTGGGAGAAGAAGAAGACATGGCTGTTAAAAACCCACTGGACGTTGGATAAGTACGGCATCCAAGCTGATGCCAGGCTGCTCTTTACGCCGCAGCACAAACTGCTACGGCTCCAGCTCCCCAACATGAAGCACATGAAAGTCAAGGTCAACTTCTCTGACCGAGTCTTCAAGGCCGTGTCGGACATCTGCAAAACTTTCAGTGAGTGAACGATAGACTCCTTTTCAGAGGAATAGAATGAACAGTTTTATTTTTAGTGGACATGTGAAAAGTTCTCATGAAGCCAGTGTGAGATCAGGTGTTGTTGGCAAGTACTTATGTATTTGAAATTGTTTCACTTGCAAAATGGGGCATGCAGTTTACTTATGCACACCCTGTTTAACTGGAAACTTCCTGTGGTGATAGTATTTTTGGAAAAGGTCTAAAATGCTCGACATCAAACATAGCTAATCATGCCCTTCCTCCCTCTTTGTTTTTATCCCTGGCAATTTGTTGTGTTTATTAAACACAGTCTAAGCTCACAGAGCCAAAGTGGTGTCTCCTGACTTTCAGCCCAATCTAAAGTCATGTCCTTGAAACCTGGGCTCCAATCAGTCTCACAATAATGTTTCGTAAACAGAGATTATTTATCTGTCTCAGAAACAAAGGTGTGCAACAAGGTACACAGAAATGACTCCTACTGTTGGTCACAGTCTCCTTCTTATAACATCAGTTCTAATTTAAGTGTCCTCCATGGCGTAGCTAATGCCTAAAGGTCACACGCATACACTATAGATATCTGCTGATCTGCCAAAGATGACTGAGGTCACATGCTGGACTCCAACAACCCCTGACCTACTAACATCCACTTTTCTTCAGCTCAGATCTCAATCCTTGCCCCTTGCCCCTTGCCTCTGCCTCTCAATCACTATCTACAGTACAGTTTGAAGGTTTGAAAAAACTCCCACGCACGTGTATCCTTAGACAGGATCATAACACACCTGTCGTGTCCTGGTCACTGAACTGTGTTCGGCAAGTAGGATCCGGGGCTCCAGTGACAGGGTCTCCTTTTGGTATCGCTTGACTTAGCTTTTAGTTTAGTTTCTGCAGAGCATTTTATTTAGTGTAAATATACAAAGAAGCTTTTTTTGAAAATACGGGGCAGAGACATCTGTTATATTCACATTTACATAAGCATACATTTTAGAAAAACTTATATTAGCTGACTTTGCAAGTTGCAAGATTTTATTTTCAAAAATAGAGAGTGGGGATGTTTTTTTTCCTTTTGCTGTAGATGTATGACAGTTTACAGTTGCAGTGACCTGGAAGCATTTTTTGTTATTTGGGCAGCTTTCAATTTGACAGTTTCCTCTGCATAGTTTCTCCTGCCTGCCTGTGAGCTGCATAGTGAATACGAGTGGACAGGAAGAGTGGAGGCCTGTCCAGCTGGCCTTTGTTTCAGACAGCAGAAAGGGAGGAGCAGGGATAGTGAAAGACAGAAACCAGATTTGATTCTTCTTTTTTTCCAGTGATGATGAGCTTGGCTTTAAGACCAGATCTAGTTCTCGTGTTTAGTTCTTCAGTCATTGGGTTACTTGTGCAAGTCTGCAAAACAGAAAGAGAAAACAGTTTTACAACTACCTCATGCAACAGTCTTTTACTTTGCAGTATTAACAAACATTATTCTTTCCTCCAAACTAATGTTTTGTCTGGTTTTTAGTCTCGCTAGAGCAATTGAATTCTGTCAGTGAACATGCAGCATAAGAAATCAACATAACACTCTCATTGTCATTACATACTTCTCCCATGTCCAAAGCAGCTTGTTCTTGACAAATGCACTCCATCTGGTAAGACTGGAAAAGAGAAGAGGGCTCAGCAAAAGGCTGATGTACTGTAATACACAAAAATCACTCAGTTCCACTCCTGTTTTGACCTTACATCCTGTCCTCTACTGCTTAGTTGATAGGAAAAAGAGGCATTTGGGATTTTCCACAATTAGTTTAAAGATAACAATTTTGAACTCTGTAAACAATTCAGAGTTCTCCAAAATTATATTTTTTCCACTTTTTGTAATGTCTTCTGTTTTGTGAAGAAATGCAACTACAATGCTACAGGGAAAACTTCTGTCACAATTTCCTGGCCCAATTCACACCAAAAGATACTCAGCTTAAAGTTTTAGAGAACAGAAGAAATTGTTTAATCTTCATTTGCTTAATGATGCAACCAATAACTTTGGTATATTGTGTAATTAAAGTTCAGACAAGTCATGAAATCCAACTCACTCCCCAATCCTGATGGATCAGCTAATGTCATCCCACAGTAGGGTGTACTGTTGTTAGCTGCCTTTCCTGCAAGCTGCTTTGCACCCCACCAAAATTCCAGCTCCTCCTTTTGCTCACTGTGCCATCTTCACAACCTGGTTTCTCATATTGACTAAATATATATTCAGCCCACACACACACACACACACACACACACACACACACACACACACACACACACACACACACACACACACACTCTAACACCATTTGTTCTGTGAGCCAGCAGACAGAATGTACTCTTCATAACTGACTAACACATGACTGGGGACATTGGAGCCTGAGGTGGTGCAAATCTGCTGCCTCCCTTAGAAAAGCGTCATTTCAGACTAACAAGAGTCAAGCTGCTGCACTCAGAGCAACTGTGCAAGCTCTTTTAAACTACTGTGCGCTTGAAAACCAACACAGAGGGTTTTCTATGGAATGGCTAATAGGCAGCACCAGTAATGAAATGTTACAGTGAGCCATTAAATAATGTCTGGCAAAACAGATTCATGAGTAATTTGTCAGTAGCACCTCACATGAAGAGTGACTTTGAAGCAGACATCTGTAATTTTTTGGTCCCACCACTTTGTCCTCAAGAAACCTTTCTGATTTTTGTATGGACCTTAGCTCTGTCGTTTTGGTCCAGCAGAGTTATGACCCATCAACCTGTGGCCTGCTTGACTGGGCCCAAATGTGCTCTCAACTGTTGTCATAACACAGGAGTACTGTGGTTTGGCCTCAGCTCCATCTCCTAAATGTAAGTGCATCATTATCCTTTCTGAGTTGCCTTTTAGCACATATTTAGCCTTGTGTCTGACAGAGAAAGAGAACTGTCACTCTTCCCAAGCCACTAAGGCCGTTTGGTATAGATTGTCAAAGCCAGAGTGAAAAATAGTACAAGAGACTTGTGCCATTTTAAGAACTGAATGAACTCGTAGTATGATTTGACTTAATATAAACACCAAAAGTTTATCATTCCTTTATGTGTAATCAGCTCAATTCTTAAAACATATAATGCAAATGGTGTGTGTGTGTGTGAGTCTTTAGACCTGTGACTCAACTGCAACATCTAGCTTCCATGTGTGGTGACAGCAGAGCCTGTTCTGAAACTCATGTGAGCTTGGCTTGGAGCTGCATTAACCAGTTCTCCACTCCACCTGTTACAGGTGCAGGTTTGAAGTGCCCTTCAGCGCTCAGTAGATCTTCTGAGCTGAAGGACTATCCTCGCCACTTGTAGTCCTTTCCACTGGGAAAGGTTTTCCATATTTTATATGGAGGACCGCTACAGCACCAGACTGGTAGCATGTGAAGCAAAGGGCCCGGCTTGGTGGTGAGCAGCTAAAAAGAACAGAACTAAAAAAAACAAAAAAACGAGTCGCCAAATATCCTAGGCCTGTTGTTAACATACCTGGGCAGCCCGCCCAAGTAAAGCCTATATGTGGGAACTAGACCACCTATTCTCAACATTTAGGAGTATGCAAGGGAAACACAGGAACCAGATGATTCCTTTGTAATTTTTTGCCCATGTAGGTCTATATCAGTTTATACGGCAAACTTAAGTGCTGTAAAATTAGACTGTGATGATGTTTGTGATTCTTCTGCGGCTGGTCTTACTCACTGCAGTGAATCATCTGTTCCAAAGAGTAAATCTTGCAAGCGCTGCTGGCTCCCAGTCAATCCTTTTCCTCTGGCTTCAGGCCTGGTTACTGCCACAAGTCAGCAGGACAGAAGATTGGGATCTTATTGTCTAGGTGTCATTTCTGCAAATGAAAATCCACCAAGCCTTTGTAAGCATTCTGACCATCACCCTCCTCCTTTCCTCCTCCTGACACCAGCCAAAAGTGGTGAGCGTAGGAGTATGAATATGTCAGCAAAAAATTAACTACAACACTTGCCCGGGATGAGAATTGGCATTTCCAAGACCATGGTTGTCAGCCAGAAAAGGGTGTACTGCCTGCTCTGAGTTAAGAGTGAAGTATTTCTTTAAATGGAGGCATTTAGCTGTCTTGAAGCCTGGTTGCCAAGTACGAGGAGAGCTGAGCAGAAGATCAGCAGGGTGATTGATATAGTTTCAACAGTTATGGAATCTACATTCCTACCACCTATGGCCACTAACTGTGGTGGGTAGTGACCTAAAGAATGTAATCATGCATACGAGCAGCATAAATGATCTCCTGAGTAGATAATTTTTCTGGATGTCGGTGCATTTTAGTGGAACAAATTTGCACGTTATTAAGCAGCCACAGATTTTTCCAGAAATCAGATACACTGCTGCATACGTGTACATGTTTATAGTTCTTAATTAAATGAAGTTTTTGAGCTGTCTGGTTTTGACAACAAACTCAAAGTAGTGTAAACAATTGAAAAACATGGCGTTAACTCATTTCATTGAAATAATAGAGATCGATTACATCAGATGCATTGTCTCCCCCAGAGTTTGTCATGCTAATATTTATAATATGGAAAAGTTCCCAGTGTTGATGATAGGCTCATAACAATTAAACAGAGTTAGGTTGTAATTAAATGCCACATGGTTCTGCAATGTCTCACAAAAAGACACAGTCCTATCCATCTACTTGCCGTTTGGTACACACTTTACTGTGTATATTTGCCTCCTCGGGGGCTAAAGCGCAGCAGCAGGCCTGGAACTCACATGGCTGTATAAGGGCACGGGGACTGTGCTCGTCTGCTACAGCAGAGTGAGAATGGGGGAGGAGGGAGGCAGAGAAAGGGTGAGCTCCCATCTGGTAGTTCTTAAAACTCCTGGAATGCTTTTGCTTTAGTTACACAAACCAAACAAGCTTGCACATCAAGCCAAGACGTTCTCTCAACCCTTCTGCCTGTGCTTTCCACAACACCTTCTTCAGTTACTTGAAAAAAATGATTTGATTCAATAGATATGAGAAAATGGATAGCTATGCACTTGATTACATAAAAATATGAAATATTGCTCTCAAGTATCTGCGTGCTCGTCAGTTAATATGGAATCCTCGAGAAAACCAAGTCCAGCTGTGGGTCCAGATGTGCGTTGCTTCTAGCCGAGCTCCATCTATTCTAGTCCTGACACATTCTGGCCGTCTCACCGCCTATATCAGAACCGCCCCAAGCCATCCTAAAACATCATTTCTGCTGCTGCTGAGTGATGGTTCCCTGGCCTCCAGGCCCAAGGGAAGGAGGGAAAAGAGAGAGAAGCCAGGGAATAAAGACTGCTCTGTTTTAGTCATTATATTCAATATGGCGGGTGTCTTACTGTCCGAGTTGGATCTTGCACACTTCTCTTCCATTTGCATACATGCAGTTACAGTTTGGTTCATTTCATCTTTATTACCTGTTTGTTGTGAAGAGTTTTGGGAGGGTTTTTGGCGGGCAGGGGGGTAAAAGTAACGCTACTTTACTATTCTCCAATGTCGGCTGAATTGTGTTATTAATGTGTGTTGGAGGAATTGTCTAAGGAAGAGGAGTAGGAGGGCGATGGAGGATGTCTGCTCAGTCTCAGCTGGGGATTAAAGTTAAAGCAAGATTTGTTAGAGCCCTGAGAAAAGGGATTTACAGTATTCCACCCTATATGTGCACAGCTGTCTGCATCCGTTTCCCTTTGCTTTTTTGTCCTTCTTCTCCCCCGCCACCTTTCATTTCCCATCAGGTCTGGGGGAAACAAGTCCCTGCTGCTGGGTTATAGCGAGTTCCCCCCCCATCTGCCTCTCACCTTTTTTTTTTTTAGATTTGGGTTGGTTTAGTGTCCCTATTTTCACCTACTATACAGCTTAAAGTCATTGAGGTCATGTGGTTTTATTTCAAGCCTATAGTTGAAAAAACGCAAATTACTGTATGGTTTTGGGGACTCTATGACATCCAAGCCTGTCTGTCTTTGTGTCCAAATGGCTTTGTTGCTAGTCAAGGTTTATGCTTATGTGACATTGAATGGATCTTCTTAATGTTTCTCCCCAAAAGATATCCGCCACCCAGAGGAGTTATCTCTACTGCGCAAGCCCCGTGATCCCAAAAAGAAGAAGAAAAAGTTGGAGGAGACGGAAGAAGATGATCTGGAACTGGAGGGTCCGATGTTAACACCTGGATCAGGTGAGCTGCTTCTATGGCTCGTTAACAATGTTTTCTAAAGAACTCCAACTGAGTTTGAAGTTGTTAGGAACAAAAATATTTCTTGATGAATAAAGCCAGGGTATTTTTGAGTTCATATTCCCAACCCATGAGTTGAAAGTTTGTATAAACCTAACCATTTAGGTTTTTACATTCTGATCTGTTTTTAGGTAATCAGGAAGAATTTTCACTTTCTTTTGCTGTGAAAAACAATTGCTCCTATTTTCCTGGGACAGCAGGTTGTATGGCAGGTTGTGCTGGCCCCATGAAGCTTCTTAGATTCTTTTTTGTATTTCATGCACTTGCGATTTAAAAAAAAAAAACAACAAAAAAAAACACCCACCCAAAACACTAAGATGACCCGAGTTTGGTGCGCCCTGCTTCTTGTGACCAAATATGAATGTGTGAGTTTGAGGCCTGCATGGGATCTACAGCCCTCGCTCTCAATTCCTTGGCAGGGAGGACTAAAAATGGCTGAGATTCCACACATAGTTGGTCACGCTGCCATTTTAAACCCAAACCAGGCTACAGGAGTGCAGTCATACTGACCCTCCTCCCTCCTGATGGGAGACTTACAACCATCTGAGCAGGGAGGAGCAGAACAAAACAGACTGCTGTCACAGAGTTAGCATTAAGCAGAACTGCTAACACCATCAGACAGGGTGAATGAGACTCTTTGTGCGATTAGTCTTTTCTGCTCTGCAGAGTCAGCTCTGTGTGCACTGAATGACTATATAGACTCACCAGTTGCAGGGATAGCAGCCTGAACACTCATTGTGAAAAACAAATTCTCCTGAAATACAGATTTGGATCTAGGGTTGTCAAAAAAATTGATACTCTGATACTATTTGATACTAAAAATGGCTCTCAGATTAGATACTCAACCCGGCAGTGCTGTCTTTGCCTCCTCTAGTTGACATAGACCTTCAAAAAGCACTGCTGCAGATAGGCAGGCACACAGCCCCTCCCCTCACTAGTTGAACACATGAACAGTAAGTTCAACACTGGACAACACTTCAAGGAATTTCAAGACATTTTAAACGGTTATCAGAAACATTAACCTGGCTACTGGACTCATAAAAGTTTGCTGTTTAACTATTAGCATTTACCTGGTAGCTACATTAGCCTGCTGTTAAGTTATCATTAAGGTGCTAATGATGATGCTAATGGTGGAACTAGGCAGGAATCGTTATCAGTACCTGCCCGACATTAATAGGCTGTGTAAATTGTGTTAGACTAACACAATTATTTGTGTCTAAAAAGTGTGTTGCTCTACCCCTAACAGTACGATTAGATCAACAATGAAAGGATGGTGCCAACTCACCAGATGCACAGCACTACATCAGACAACCTCAAATTTTGCACTGCTTAAAATTATATAAGATAGTGTTAAATACATAAAATAACATTGATGTTATTGTTGGTTTAGTTCTTATCTTGTAGAAAAGATTCATGTGTCTTATTTTATTTTCCTCCCATGGTACTAAGAATGCTATTGAGCATTACTTTGTATCAAGTTTAAAATTCTAGTATCATTACAAACCTATGTGGATCAGAGTGAACGGTGTATTTATTCACTCATATATTTAAATGTAATGAGTGATTGAAACTGCAAAAAGCAGTTACTTCCCAACACATCGATCACGCCCAGAGTTGCATCACCACATTTTAAGGGGTGTGCTACACACTCCTCTACGCCTTTGGTTTAGATACATTTTGTTCCCAGTGGGTAAATGTGGTCAGAGTATTAGGTGGTGAGGAGAAACAGAGTTTCAGTAGGAATGTGGAGAATCTGTTTACTGTCACCAGTCTCCTTGTGTGAGAGTGTGTGTGTGTGAGTATGTGAGCGCACACACACACACATCAGATCGCAGATCACATGCTACAGTCAAAGTACATTTTATGGCCAAGTTGTAAGATGTTATTCCGTCCCCTCGTGAGGAAGGGCTGGCCTCTTGGCCCAGATCTCCTGATAGAAATCACAAGGCTTTGAAAAGATGCAATCAGTACCACAGAACGACCTTTATCACATTTAGAACTGCAATACTTAGTTAACCAATTATTCAATCTACAGGAAATTAATATGCAACAGTTTTATTAGTCTTTTCACAATCCACCTTTTTAAATGCGATTATTATATTTTCTCAGTAAGCTGATAAAACAACACATTTGATTATAATACCATTCATAAGAACGCGACAGTTATTTTAACACTTTTCTGAAGTATTTGAGTCCGATTGAATGTTTTGGAGATACTCAAGCTTTAAACAGATCATTTTGCCTTTTTCTCAATGTCTTTTTAACTGATCTATTACTGCCGAGAACGGTAAAAGAAATACATACAAGAAATGTGTGTCTATAGAGTACCTAAACACATGCAAAATAGCCTATGTGTACTGTACAGTGAGCTCCACACTGATCTCGGAAGCAAATGAAATGGGTGGATGTCTAAACAACAAGTCCATAATGGGTACATGACCATTTATTTCCACTTGTAGACTGGCAATCTTTTTCCAAAACCTCAATCTCTATATTTAAAATTACTATTTAGGAAATGTCTCCACACTCGTTTGACCTGCCTCACGTAATTGGTCATTTTTGGTAGAAAAACCATGTTACTCATCCTCAGCTGTTGTTGTTACACGAACATAGACACGACGCTGCCCGTGATGCCAGTTCAGCAGCTCCCAGTGGAGCGGCTACGCCTTGGCATGCCCGCTGTTTGTAATCGTCTGTCTTGTCAGTGTTGAGAATGACAGACCTCGAACGGCCTTTACTTTGTAAAAATGTGCTGCACTTTATACATGCAAGGCTGGGTCATTCTGACCAACGCCTTGCCTGGGTTTTCAATCAGTCATGCTGCGTTGGATGGTTATGAATGGGTGGATGGAAACTGCAGAACTTCACTAGTCATGCCAGGGTGATCTCCCTCTGTGAAGAGGGTAAACTGAGTCATCCACTCTGAGGCTAGCAGTTGGCAGTGTCTGTGGAAATGCCAAAGATATACCCCATTCTTGTATTCCTCAACTGTTGTCTTTTTTCCTCTGTTTCCTTCTATGCCTGTAGAGTTTTCTGTGTCTTAAATCTGTCCACTTGAGTTGATTTCTACCCGTTTCCTTCCTTCCCTCTACATTTTCCTGTCTTTCTTTTTCTTACTCTTTCTCTTTTCATCCTAGCCTCTGAGATAATATACATCGGACCTGTGAAAGGTAAGCTTTCCCCTTCCTCTGTCCTTTCTTTTCAGCACTGCTTCCTCAGCATTGCCTCCTTATTCCTCTCTACACCCCACAGCTGGTGTGTTAAGGTCACATGACATATGTAGCATTTGGGACTAGCAACCGAGTCACCTGACTGGTCCTCCTAAGGAAGTCAGCTGATTCGGGTGGTCTCATGACAAAGGCTTTGCGCCCTTTTAGCAATTAGCTCATTGCTCACTTTTCTTAAAGCTACTCCAGGGGCCTGCTCACTGTGCCTGCAGGATAGCCAATCACTTGCTTGAGTATGCAGATATGAGATGGTTGTTATCGGGCAAGTTATATGTAGGACATTTGTGTTTTTACCCATAAACTTGTGTTCAGAATTAAAATCACATGCTTATAATCCCATCTGCATGCTTCAAATAGCAGCCCACACAGGAGCGCTGTAAAAACCAAATCCATGACAGTTCATTTATTGACCACCATCCCATGGTTTACTCGTAGTCTCAACAGCTGATGGTGGTCCTGCTCCTTCCATCTAAGCCCTCTATGAATCTCTAGTGTGGGAGTATTAGGGAGTAAAGTCATGTTAGCATTCTTTGTTTTTGCACCAGCATTTGAGATTCAATAAACAGGATGGAGGAGGCTCCTTTGTGTTATTAATGGAACTCCAGCTTTCAATTTATACACACTTTCCCTAGATATTTGGCATTCCCCAGGGGACCCTACGGGTGATAGGATAAGTCTTCTTGACCTGATGAACTTTGCATTGGGAGGAAAACCTTGAAAGAACCACTGATCACCCTCCCCCACAAGGAAGGGGAGGCCATAGCCAGCAACATGTTCTCATGACCTCAGTTTGCAAACATAAACATCCACATGCACACTCACATACAGAAACCAAGCCCACTTCCTCATTTCAGAAGGGGTTTAATGGTTTAGCCAGTGTTGCTTGACCCTACAGAGGGAGAGTTGGAATGGAGGGGAATGAAAATACTTTGGAACTTGGACTAACAGGAAATGCAAATAACTTCACTTTGGGGGCTTTTGTTTGTAGCCAGACTCCCAAATTAAAACACTGCAGACCAAATATACATATAACTCAGCATTTAAGTTGCTTAGACACTTAGTTTATCAAAGGTTTTTTTTATTTAGTTATATTCCTATAACATGTTTAAAAGATATAATGTATTCTCCTCCAATATTTTTGTACTCTCTCTCTTTCTCGTGGGTAAATTGTGCTGTAGTTTGCTGTGTGCAGTGCATTCCTGCTGGTTTTTCTTTTGGTCTGTAAGTAAATGGGTAAACCTGATCATGTTGTGCATCACCTGCATGCTGATCAACATCTACCCCACCATCAGCAGGAGGGTGGTGTTGAAGTCACTCATCTGCAAAGTTTGTGCTGGTAGTCACATGGTGTTTTTGACCACTAACTGGTCAGGCTAGGCTGCATTTGCGTGTGCTGAGAAGTCTTCACTCTTCCCCCTCAATGCTGTGTTAGTGACTTATGTGTACTTAACTTGATTGTGAGTGTCAGTATTTGGAAGTTTTTTGTGTTAGGTTTGTATTTCTGGCTCCGCAAGGGAATAACTGATGGTTATCTTTTTTCAGGGAGCATCTACTCTAGTCCAGGCTTATACAGTAAGACCATGACCCCCACCTATGACTCAAGGGACGGCAGCCCTTTGTCACCAACTTCCGCCTGGTTCGGAGACAGTCCCCTCTCTGAGGGCAATCCCAGCATCCTTGCTGTGAGCCAACCAATCTCCTCACCAGACATTCTGGTCAAACTGTACAAGCCTCAGTCCCTGCTGGACAAAGCCAAAATCAATCAGGGGTGAGTTAAACTTTGCTTAGTGGTTTAGTTAAAAAAGGTCGTTAACAGACGACATTTACAAGAGACTGCTTTCATGTTGTGTGAAAAAATAACATATTCTAATTAGCTGTAATCCCTGTTTGTACAGGTGGCTGGACTCATCCAGGTCTCTCATGGAGCAGGATGTAAAGGAGAATGAGGTGCTGCTGCTGAGGTTTAAATATCACAGCTTCTTTGACCTCAATCCAAAGGTAAATCGCACAGAAAAAGCACAGCACATTGTAGTCAGTTGAGATAATTATTGAGAACCTGCCATGCCGAATAGCTCTGTATCATCATATTCTAAAAGCACCAGATATAAGTTATTATAATCATAACGTAAGCAGGCATACATCCAGCCATTAGTTGGCATGATTTGGGTAAAAATATTTGTTTAACACTGGCCTGTAGAGCTTACGTTCTATATCTGGTACCGATGACCTGAATGGGGCGTTTGAAAGACTAGTTATTTGATACTTTTGTATCATTAATCTCATACAACCTTTACCTTTGACATCACTGCATTCAAAGTTGTCCAGTTTGCTCAATAATATGGTTTGATGTGCCCACAGTATGATGCCATTCGAGTGAACCAGCTCTATGAACAGGCCAAGTGGGCCATTCTCCTGGAGGAAATTGAATGCACAGAGGAGGAAATGATGATGTTTGCTGCCCTCCAGGTAAGAAGGTTGAGTGTTTGCGTACTGATACAGTTTAAGTTGGCAAGGTATGAAATTTAAAGAAACGCTGACCTTTTTTTATTGGGTGGAAGGCATGCTTTCTTCTCAGCTTCAAGGTAATGAATTGGATAGGATTGCAGCTCAGAGTGAAGCTGTAATGCTGAAAGCCCTGTTGCAGCATGCAGGCTAAATCTTGATTATTGTGTATTGTTTCCTATTTAGTTCATACTAATAACAAAGTACTTAGGCTTTTAGATTTAAAGAGAGGTTCTTATTACAGAAGTGTACTCGTCAAACAGTTTGAACCCAAGAATTATTACGTGACTCTCGGTAAAACAGAAACACAATTTTGGTCTGGGTGGACTTTAAAGGCACTGGTGGCATTGGATTATTGGGTTTTGAGACAAGTTCAAAGTAGATCAGTAGAAATGACAGTTGCTAGAATGGATATTGGCTCGAATGGGAGTGATATACAGATTTGAAGCTCTTTTACACCCCTAGGTTTCCTCATGTACCATTGGGGTGGTGTTCCTTCTATTTCTGACCCCCATAAACTGTGGGTGCCAAGACCTGAGGACGCCACCCTGTCTTCACCCTGAGGGTAATTATAGGGCATCTTGGAGCACAGGACCCCATACCTCAGACCACCCACCCCAGAAAGACAAGGTCTTGTAGACCTGTTCACATTCCTTTTCCCACTCTTTCACTCTGAGGTGTTAGGTTTGTTTCGTCTGACCAGTTGTAATTACACTTCACTGGTTTCTTCTTACACTGCACTGGGAGAGATGCTAATCTAAGTTGGGTGTTTGGGCCGGTAGGTAGACTGTTGCTGCCTATCTTTTAGCACTTTAGTAGCTACTACTGCGTTTCAGTCTTGGCTTTTAGCTTAGGTTTCACTGTTGACAGATACTAAGGTCTAAATAAAGAGCAATGATTGTCCAACTCTGGTATGCAGCTGGCTGGACTTAGCATGCTGTCACCCGGATGTATCACTATGGTAGTTCTCAAATATGAGGTAATCAGTGGTCAAGATTAGTGATTGACCTCATAGTCATGGACTTGGGACACAGGTTGTAGTCAGTACTTCAGCAGATAAAGAAGTAACTCTGATGATCACACAAACAAACAGGAAAATGGGAAACACTCCTTCACAGAGTTGCATTTTTTAAAGATGAGCCAGAGGATTGGACATCATGGCAAGCTCTTTGTCCTACAATATGAAGCCTTAGCCAGCTAAATCCTAGCTAAATCAGCTAAATCTCTATCAAACGCTGCATTGTATCGCTCACTTTCTTGACAGCTGTTCATTCATATATTGGTGGGGGTTGCTGATGGGGTGACATTATAAATACCATTTATCTACAAGCTAAATTTGGTATCTGTGACTCACTGATGGGTTTGTTTGTGGGGGGTTTGTAATAAAGAACAATCTCTTACTACAGTCTTGCACCAGTCCTACATTCAGTATACACTTGGTAAAAACAATTTCATTGCCTATAACAGCCTGACCTCAGTGAATCTTTACCAGTAACTTTAGCACACTTCTCTTCTTTAGACAACTTTCTTTATCTTCAGCTTCTTCCAAAAAAAACGGCATAGCTGGTAAACTCAGTGGTGTATGCTGGCAGCACTTGCTAACACAAATGCCATCACATCTTAAAGTATTTATATGGCAATTATCACAGATTGTTTTTCCTTTTTATAAGATGTAGCTGGAGCGTTTATGCACCGGTAGCACACAGCAAAACTTTATAGAAAAAAGCAATACTGTTGACCATGTTGGTGCAACAGATAACAAGCTGCTAACAGTCTATCTCCACCTCACACTTTCTTTAAATCCCCGTGTCTCAAGTGTTTTATTTTAGACCTGGAAGCTTTAAGGGAATGGACACTTTAGTAATAGATTGCAGGTTTCATGCTTTTAACCAGAGCATCGCTCTTTGTTTCATTCTCAGTACCACATCAACAAGCTGTCAATCATGTCATCAGACAACCACATGAATAATAGTGAGAAGGAGGTGGATGAAGTGGATGCAGCCCTGTCAGATCTGGAGATTACCTTGGAGGGAGGGAAGACTTCCAACACACTGGTATGAGACAAAACCACTGGTGCTTGAGTGTGCACTGGGCTTGCCTGCATCCTTTTTGTCCAAATGGGCGTCATTATGTGAATTTGTTTTTCCCAATTGTGAAATCTTGGCATCGGTTAGGTGCTTTTGTTTCTACTTGTGACGAAGTCTCCTTTCATCAGCACTCATAAACATGACAGGAAACGCACAAAGACAATGCAATGCACTACAGTTTGCTGGAAGTGCAAAATTTCACAGTTATTCAAAAGCTCTGCATCTAACAAAGAGCTGGGGGTTCTAAGGCCCCACTGAAAATATGTCTCTACTGTTACAACAACTTCTTGAAACATGTATTTAGCTTATCAGAGGAAACTGACCTCTGAGATATTACATAAGAAGCCAGCTTACTGTGCTGAGCAATGACATTGAAAATGTACAAAGTCAAGTGTGAGGTCATTGTTTTGTGTTTAATCCTTTCCCTTTTTTTCTTTCCTTTTATTCACATATATGTATGTATGTTAAAGTGTTCCAGGCTTATTTTAACAATAGCTTTCCCCTTTCTTCTAGGGTGACATCACATCTATTCCTGAGCTAGCAGACTATGTTAAAGTCTTCAAGTAAGTCCAGTGCCATGAGGTTAAATGCACCTTTACTATTAGCAAAACCACTAAACACTGCATGTTAGTCTATGCAAGATTACATTTTATCCAAAAGCTGTTGACTATGGCGGGACCATTCTCTGGCCGAGTAAGCCTGTTGCCTGTTTTTCTATTTTTTTATGAGCTTAAAAGGCAACCTGAAAGCTCAGCCTGCAAATATTCTTTGGCAAAAAATCTAGAGTGATTATAGTTGGACCAAGCTTTCGAATCATATTCATTTTTGGCTTGAAGCTTTTGCTGACAGGCAGGTGGCCCCTTGGGTGGTTGTCTCATAAAATGTATATGCTGGGGGGTATGATATCAAGAGGCATTTCCTCTTTTAATGGTTTTCCACAGTGCTGGCTTCTTTCCTATTCATCTCGCTGACTTTGCACTTGAGAAGCTCTATTTCTTTTCCTCCCCCTCCTTTGTACTTATGATCTCCCCTCCCCCGCTGTTCCTCCTCACCACCAATAAAGAAAATGGTTGTTTTTTCCTTTTTTCTTTTTTTCTCCCACCTGAACTCTGACATGTCTTCCGCTTTTTTTCTCTCTAGACCCAAGAAACTGACGTTGAAGGGCTACAAGCAGTACTGGTGCACATTCAAGGATATCACAATTTCCTGTTACAAGAGTAAAGAGGAGGGACATGGGACACCTTCCCATCAAATGAATCTTAGAGGTGCAGAGACATCCCTAGTTGCATAAGAGTACACACACACACACACACACAAAAAACAAAAACAAACCTCAATGTCATGCCCATTTATTTTTTCCCTGCAAATAAAAAAATCTGAGGTTGCATGTCTAAAGAACAGGCTCTGACACTTGACCCCTTTTTCCTGCCTGCACCATGCTTTTCTATTTGTAGGCTGTGAGGTAACGCCAGATGTTAACATCTCTGGTCAGAAATTCAACATCAAGTTGCTAATCCCTGTGGCTGATGGCATGAATGAGATCTGGCTTCGGTGTGACACGGTGAGGCTGAAGTTGGTGCACCCTTTAATGCGCTGTCTTATTCCTTTTTAGAGTTGGTTAATTATGACTTTTCATCTCCAGGAGAAACAGTACGCCCACTGGATGGCTGCATGCCGCTTGGCCTCCAAGGGGAAGACCATGGCGGATAGCTCATACAACCTGGAGGTCCAGAACATTCTGTCCTTCCTTAAGATGCAGCACATGAACCCTGACCTACCCATTGAACCAGTTGCTACTGATATCAACCCAGAATGCCTGGTGTCTCCGCGCTACCTGAAGAAGTACAAGAACAAACAGGTAAGCCATGTAGTCCAGGTTAGGATCTGTTTACAGCAATGTGGAGGTTAAAATGGTAGAAATGTTTGGTAAGGGGAAAAAAAGGGTTATCATCTAGTCTAGTGTGTGTTTTTAGAAAAGCTGATTACATGGTTGAAAGGTTGAAAAGCATCTGATTCATTCCAGGTGGGGTCCTCCTAACATCTGAGTTGTTTAAATACCTGTTCCTCTACTCCTCCTCTCTACATTTCTACCCACCACGTTCTCAGCTCTGTGATTGTAGACAAAAGGACTTAAAGAGCATAGAGTCATATGGATACATATCAGATGCAACGGATCAGAAAACCCGTTATTATGGACTGAGCATTTTGGTCACAAGCAAACCTCGTTATAATCTGGTGTAACATTTAATCATTAACGATGAATGTTCTCAAGTGTTATGTAGATTTGTGTGTTTGTGTACCCTGGAACAGCTGAGTACACAGCTGCCATGGTCAGGGATGGGTGAGGGAGGGGGTTCTCTTCTCGTAGCTTATTCACTCAATCTGGATTTGTTCTTATCGTAGTAGGAAAATACAGTGGTGCTAGGAGGCTAGAATGATGTTGGGAAGCTGCTGCTGGTACAGCAGGTGACGACTCAAATATTATCTGAAGCATAACTTTAAGTATCATTGATGTCTGGAAAAAAATTGCTCAAAGAAATGAGGGAATAAAGGGGTAAAAATGGACGTAGAACAGGAAAGGATCTAGGCAGGTTTGAACCATAGGAAACCAGGAATGTTATTAAAAGCAGTTGAAATAGAAATTATTGACACTCTAGGAGAAGTTAGACTTTGTTAGTCTGTGCTGCAAACTTGCTATAGGTTACCACAGTACAAAGCAGTGTTTCTCTTTAATGCTCCTTTCATAGAGGAAATGTGCATGTTAAGAGATCAAACACACAGCAGTACTAAAAGTCAGCAGATAATCCCGAATTACAACAGCTCAAATTTAAAGTTTCAGTTCTGTCTTTCTATTTGAGCCTGACTCGCTATCTTCTTAGTTTAGTCAGGAAATCCCTTAAATATATTTGGGGTCACCCACATGAAATTACTTCCACATCTATAACAAAACCTACTGATAAAAAAAAAATAAAATCAAAGAGTTGATTTAGTGTCAGGTAAAAATGCCATAAATGTGTGTCACTGCCCAACCTACAGTTTACCTGATGTCACTGAGAGACAGAGAAGAGTCCTAGCTCACTTTGGCTCATCTTTTCCTGCACTATTTTAGAGTTCTTTACATTTTTCTTACATGCTTGCTGTATAACTTAATCAGAGCTGCAGTTGTGGCCAGTGACAAAAAAGGGGTGTAGAAATAGATAAGGGGTTTTTTTTTGTTGGGGGAAGGGGGGGGGGGGGTTACAGAAAAGAAACACTCTGTAGCAAAATAATTGCATGGAACTGGGGCTAGCTTAAATAGGAAGGCTTTTTTCCCTTTTTGTTTTTTGAGTATTAGTAGTAATAGCACAGGATGTGTGTCTGTCTGTGGTCCTTTCTGGCACAGATCCAGTCTCGCACTCAAACACAGTCTAATAGATGATCTCCCTGGGCATAACATTAAAGCGTAATGGTGTACAGTCCCTTGTTCACACACACACATATGTAGTGGGCGTGGGACATCCGGAAATGAGCCATGCTTGGGAATGTTGCGCGGGAAAACTGTCTGGGATAAGCCCATTAACTCTTTGGCCAGCTGCAGCCCCTCCCCACCTCCCTTAAACTGGACTTCCTGTTGCAAGATTTGTCAGAGTAGACTTCTGTGCTGCATCTCCAGCCAGATACACGCACACAGGAGTTTTGTGATTACGTGAGTCAGGGTGGTTTCTGGATAAATGGGTTTATTTTAAACAGAAAATAAAGACCTGCAGCTTGGAGAAGCCCAACACCTTTCACTGCTGCTGTCACACATCGCCATCTTGTGGCTGACAAAGATATTACATAGAAACTGACTTCAGGGTTTTTTGGTTTGTTTTTTTTTAATGGCTCATTGTGTTTACAAAGAACAGGCAGGCATGATCTGACCTAAAATCTGCAGTTACACTGCCCACTTCCTTTATGTGAAAATGTGTGATTTCCTTGATTGCAGCTGTACTTTCCTCCTCCTGGCTGAACGCTGCATGCCCCTTTAGCTCCACAGCCTTCCTCCCTGCTTTCTGTTATTACAGTCATGTCCTGCATTGTTGTTGTTGGGTTTTTTTTATCTTTCCTCTCTCAACAGTGATCTTACTGTCTTCTTCTCTTT
This sequence comes from Haplochromis burtoni, assembly GCF_018398535.1. NCBI lineage: Eukaryota > Metazoa > Chordata > Actinopteri > Cichliformes > Cichlidae > Haplochromis > Haplochromis burtoni. The sequence continues at coordinate 1,427,366 of NW_024582450.1, forward strand.
GTCCAAACGTTGTATTCCTTCTGTCTGTATGCATCTCCTTCATTCCCATCTATCTTCCCATACCTACCTCTCCTCCTCAGCCAGGCTATATCAGGGACTTGGTAAGTTGTGTCCACTGGCTGCTGTTTTAAGCTTTAGATACTTGCATGATTGTTTGAACTCTGAACAATTTATGTATCTGGGTTATCAAACCTAACAATAACTATAGCAAGTCATAGTGGCCGCCATAGTAGAGTAGATGGTATAGTTTCTGTATGTCACTTGTTATTAACTCTAACAGTGTTCTTTGGGGTGTACAAGATAAGAAAGTAACACATAATTGTATCAAGTGAGCATCTGTGTGGTGTGGGGCTATAAATATACAGACTGAGTGAAACAAATGGACCATGCAGGTCTTTTGCATGTTTTAGCTCATTTAACACACAGTCCATATGCAGCATTTAACGTTAGCCTCACTGGTGTAATAGAGCAGACCCTTGTGAAAATGTTTTTAGACTGATGAATAGTTTAATGTATTTTATTCTTTCTTTTTTTTAATAATATGTTTAGCCTTTAGTTAGTTGCTTATTTTAGTTCATGTATTTCTAATATATGTAAAGCAGAGCCCAGACTGCTGAAGGTAAGTGATCCATCACAGTAAATCTAATTTACGTATTTTATTGTAATGCAGTCCGGCAGAGACCACTAAAGCTTTTCAAGTGCATTAGAGAAGCTGTGATGTTCAGGCAGCTTCACTGCAACCTTTTTAATGTATAAAATGATCAGTCCATGATGGATTACTTATCTTTAGGGGAGTTTAAGTGTGGCTAAATTATATTCTGTGCTCACATTAACTGAAACTACTCATTCTCTAAGTGTACTGACAGAAATGGTAGAATCCTTGTTTTGGGCTATGTGGTCATTTTGACTTTCTGCTCCTGTGCTCATGGTAAGGTTTAGGTTACAGCCTTAAGAATCATGTAGCACCACTGGAGGGAGGCACACATGTGTGAATACATGCATGCCAATTCACACAGTTCACCCTGAAAGCTTCCTTAAGTTGGCTCATTAACCTCAGTCTGGGCTCTAAAGCAGACTCGGATTCATAATTGTTTTCTAGCTGTATGTAGTAGACATTCACTGTGAACGCTCACTGGTTATTGACACCCTGCTCTGAAAGCTTTATGGGGTTAACCACAGCTTGTTTACACTTTGGGCGCGTGTTAAATTGGTGCATTGGTTTGTTAGTGTGGTGTGTGGGATGCATTTGTTTACGGTCATTAGTGTGTCTGTTTGTGAATACTTTAAATGGTGGGAGTAAATAAAAAATACATTTAAAAAAGAAAAAGAAAAAAAAAAAAGTCATGTGTGTAATGAGTGCGGTTTTGTTTCTGTCAGATTTCAGCCCGGATTCTTGAAGCCCACCAGAATGTGGCCCAAATGAGTCTCATCGAGGCCAAGATGCGCTTTATCCAGGCATGGCAGTCCCTTCCTGAGTTTGGGATCACTCATTTCCTTGCAAAGTATGTTTGTAACAACTGACTAAAGATGTGTCTTCATCCAAAAAAACTCATCACACATACTGACAGTCACATATTTAGTCATTGTATCAACACACTTTCATTCCACAATAGATTCTAACTCTTTTCTTCTTTGCAGGTTCCAGGGTGGAAAGCGGGAGGAGCTGATCGGTATCACTTATAATCGTTTGATCCGGATGGACGCCAGCACCGGAGATGCCATCAAGACATGGCGCTTTAGTAACATGAAACAGTGGAACGTCAACTGGGAGATCAAGATGGTAGGAAACCCACATAACTGCTTTACCTTTAGTATTACCTTCTTAAAAACATTATTGGAACATGACAGGCACACTGATTCGATCAGATACAAAATTAACACAGTGTTATAAAACAGAAGAGGCAAATTTAGCTTCCTTTTAACCTTCTTGGATTTATTTTGCTGGTTTGTTTAATTGTGTTTGATAATTAAGTGAATGACTTGAATTTGTTGATCTATTAATCTAGTAAAAAGGGTGGAAGTCAACAGTGAAAGTTCTTTGCATTGCTTGTTGTGATGTTAGCTTAGCTGATCCCACATATAAAACGACTATGTCAGCCAAAAAACGACTGATGTGACTGATGTGACGTGCTCTGTGTGCACAGGTGACTGTGGAATTTGCAGACGAGCCCAGTCTTTCATTCATCTGCGCCGAAGTGGACTGTAAGGTGGTCCACGAGTTCATTGGTGGCTACATCTTCCTGTCCACGCGTGCCAAGGACCAGAATGAGTCTCTAGATGAGGAAATGTTCTATAAGCTGACAAGCGGCTGGGTCTGAGCTGTTCCAGGCTGCCAGGGTTCAATGATTGTAGGTCAGGGGCCAGGAGGGGGAGTGGCTGGAGGTCGGGGGGGAAACCTCAATGTATGAATTTATTTTACTTTTTCTTTTTAATTGTTTATGTCTGCGCTGAAAAGCCCAGAGCAGCATGACTATTGCCATGGCTGACGCTATTTTTAAGGTCATAGTTTTTTGGAGGTTTTTTTGCATTAATGCTGACAAGGTCATTTGTTGCAACACTAATGTTGTGGTGGATGCAGTTCAGATGAACTCCAGTGGTTGAGCAGAAAGCTAAGTTTGTCTGTTGTCCTACAACCACCTGTCTCCTCTCCTCCTGGACTGGCCACCAACTTACGTCCATGACGACCCTTTAACACCATTCAAACATCAGAATAAATCCCAAAGAATCTTTTTTCCCCACTTATTCTTTTTCACTTTCCTTTTTTCTCTCTCTTTTGGAACTGGACTAAAGAGGCTGACATAACAACGTAGATAAAAATGTAATTGTAGTGCCTCAGGGACCTACAGTTACTCATCCTAAAAGGTGGTTATCAAGAGTATCTATAACAGCAGAGGTCAGTCGATCAGATCTGCATGTCCATCCTGTCCACTCTGTGAAAGGTTTTTCTTTGAAGTCACGCGTAAGTGCACTTGTGCAGTATATAGTCCTGTTTATGAATAAGCTGTCCTGAACTTTCCGTTTATTTTTTTGCTTCTGATTTCTGTCGTTGCCTCACAACTTGTGTCCTTCCTGTTGAGTCTCTCTGTTGATTATGTTTTAGCTGACAGGTTTGACATTGTGAGATGTACTCTGTATTTAATAGACCGCTAAAAATGAGAGCACACTACAGTTCAGTGCAACAGCATGAGCATCAAGTGGGTTTGAGTTATCTGGTTTCCGGCTGATGTAAATGTCCTTGCTGCAGAAATGTTGATAGAGTGTAGCGCTGACTACAACCACCTACTAGTTTTTTTTTAAAGTAAGGTGTAAAAATTTTCAGTTAGAATGTTCAACTAAGGTAATTAACATGCCTTTAAAACATGATGTCTTTTTATATTTTCCAAACTGTAAGCAGTCTTCTGTTTAGACAAAGCTTAAAGTGCACAGATTTTATGCCAGAGAGCATTAACACATCTGTTTATGGCTCTTTTTCTGACCACAGTTTTAGGTCAGATTTGAACGGCATCCTCAGATCTGAAACCACTGATGTCTCATAGCGTAGTGCATGTACACTACATAACAGGAGGGACATTATCACATATCCCTTGTACTGGCTTTTACATTAACGCTGTTTTGTTTGTCACACCATATAGTATTATTACTATTATTATTATTATTATTGTTGTTGTTGTTATCGTTATTATCAGTACACACCAGCAAAAGGTCACAGAGTTTAAAAAATAAATATGCAAACTTTTTTTGTTCTGTCCTCAGTATGAAGGATCAGTAAATGAAGTATTTTTTTTGTAACTAATGTAAAAAAAACACAAACATTTTTATAGAATTGTACAGTTTTGTTTTGTTTTTCTGCATTTTGGGGGTTTGCAGGTAAGCCATCTGTCAACACGTGTAGTAAATGTGCCTGCTCATGTTGTAGTCTTACTGAGTTTCAGATGAAGATATATGTGAATATATATGAAGATAACACTAGTCTCAAACTCCAGGTTTGGTTAAGAAGTTCTGTTGAGTATATATATTTTTCTAAAATACAGATACACAAGCCTTTTTCACTGTGCCCTGTCTCCCCCCCCATTTCTGCTTTCTCTTCTACATTTCCATTTGTAGCTCTGTCATTTTTAGCTCATTTAAAAAAAGAACTGACATTGTCATTGATGTGCTTTTTTTGCTGCAAGTTTGACTCTATGCCATTTTAGGTTACTTCACTACTTACTATTTGTCTGGTATTTGACACAATTGAAGTGTGCAATTAAATAATGTCCATATGAAGGAGAGACAAATCAGCAAAAAAAAAGAAAAAAAGAACAGAGGTAAGCGAAAACTGTTCTGTTAATTTTTAATTTCTCTGACTTTTTGTTTGCCTTCAGTGTCAAGAGTAGCAGTGCATGTCCTGCTGTTCTGTTTTCTGACTGTAAAAATGCATTTATTTAAAAAAATGAATAAAATAATTTTTATTTAATTACCTGTATCTGTCCTTGATTTGACATAATTTGCCATTACAATATAACATTTGCACAAAAGTAAAATATGACATTAAGGCTGCAACAATTCGTCGTTATAATCGACGACGCGGAATTTTATTGTCGACACGTCCTATTCTTTAAAAAAACAAACAAAACAAAAAAAAACCCCACAAGTGTGTTTCTTGTACTTGCAGTACACTGCAGTAAGCTATGTTCTGCTAAGACTGCACTCAATACTAACAAAGAAGAAACTAGGGAAACAGGGTCCAGTAACCATCACGGTGGCAGACATCCAAGCAAGGGTCTGTAGTATGAAGAGCATGAACCAGGCCCCGACATAGTTCACGCCTATTGGCTGAAGAAGCTGACTGCACTCCACGAGCGTCTGGCAGCACAAATGAACCAGCTGCTAGTTGACTAGCTGCGAGAGATACCCGGAATGGCTAACCGAAGGTCGGACGGTCCTGATTCCCAAGGACCCCAAGAAGGGACCGGTCCCATCCAACTACCGACCAATAACCTGTCTTAGTACTACATGGAAGCTCCTGTCAGGCATCATATCGGCTAAGATGAACAGGCACATGGGTCAATACATGAGCGGGGATTGGCAAGAATACCAGAGGCGCAAAACACCAGCTACTAGACAGAACAGTCAGCTGAGACTGCAAGACAAAGAAGCTTTTATACATTACGTGAAGTTGAGAAATATTATACTTACAGAGTTTCCCACTGAAACATAAACAAAAACTGAACCTTGTGATGAGGATACAATTTCCAGTTGCCGAATAATATACCCAACAAACACTACTTGAGTTGCAGCGTCATATACAAGTGTACTGATTATATTTCTCCACCAGAGGGCAGTCTACAGCCATCTTTACTGCCCATGTTTCTCCAGTGCCTGGTGCATTCTTAACCAAAAAGAGCTGCTTTTGCCTACATCTGACTGGTATACCTGGCATCTCAACAGAAGCCAAATGCCAGATTGTGGAGGAGATTAGATCAGAGAACGCCTGCAGACAGTCTGCCTATTTGCAAGCTTTTGCCCATTCCTCTATAGTGGGTACGGTGTATGTCTGTCACCTGCAGAGATGCTGGGCGATGGAGGTATTAAACGGAGCTCCTACCATGATATTTGATGGAGACTGTAAAGATGACAGGGACTGTGAGCACAGGGTTGGATGAAATTATGATTTTATGATTAGAATTAGGTGTGGTAATTAAAAACTGCTTTAAAAATCCAGTGATCATTATGAATATATTCTTTTTTTTTTTAAAGTTAATTGTTGAAAAATACTGGCCCTACTATAGAACCCTGTGGAACTCCATAACTAACTTTTGTATGTGGAAAACTTTGGGCCATAGACTCACTGCCAATGCTTATGTTAAAAAATATAGAGAAGGTTGTACATCTGAAGTTTAGTCTTGGAAACCTTAAAAATATGTGTTTCACAAAAAAGTACCGTAAATTTTTTTTCTCTGGTTGCTGAGATTTCAGCTTTAATGATCCCTTTAAAAAAAAAGAAGAAGAACACTCTCCAGCATTGGCGTTGAGTCCTCAACTCCTATCCTTCCACATTTCATTTAATAATCTTACAGTGTATTTTAACAGCCCTGCGGTCATTTGTGCGATCAGATGAGGTGTGCAGCATGACAGCGGGAATAATAAATCCTCCAAGAACATCTTGTTCTTCCTGAAAAATGTGTCACAATCCAACAGTTAAACTGGAAAGTTGGGCAGCGATAACTTCCAAGGAACCATTTGATGCGGTCAACAAATCAAGTTTCATTTGGCAACTGGATCTAGATATGGAAGCATAAATGTGGCTATTCTTCTAAAGCTCTCTGATGTTATATAGCCTATACTCCAGTGGGATCTTGCCCTATTGTGTTCAAAGTGTGCACTGGAAGTAAAGACGTCACAATAACGGCTCCAGCCAATGACGTGGAGTTCTTTGAACATCTAGACTGCCTTGATGTGAGAGACGAATATGTTGCAGGAGACCTAAAGGTGACATTTATAGACTATATGCTTCTCACAAACATTTTTTTGCATTTTGCAGGAAGTAAACACATAAAAGAAGCAGCACAATACAGAGAGCAAAGTAGCACCTGTTGTCATTCAGTGCAGCAGCTTCCTGGCTGTATAATTCAATTACAAGGAAGTTCTGCTCCGCTTTCCTGTAGTTCACAGCCAGTTAAAGTCATTGTTAATGTCATGGAGCTCTCTCTCTCTCTAGGAAACCCTTTCTGACATTTACCCTCTTTGCCTGCAGTGAGCAGTGTGCCACAGATGATGTCAGCTATGCCGGCAGATGTGCAGATTTTTTTTTTTTTGCTTTTCAAACCAGTTTTTATCTAGATCAATATTTTTATTATCTTCCTCAAACTCCTGGCACCTGCTGTTAAAATGTCATTTTCAGGGAAAATGTGTGGCGATTCAACTACTAGCGGTAAATATAATGAGAGCGAAAACTGATTTTCGGGATGGCAATGCTGTTCTAATGGTTGGTACTCCAATATTTTGGATTGGTTCTGACTGTAATATTTTGCTTTTTTTGTTGTGACTTTTATAGTCACCGTGTCTTAATGGTTTTAGTTACCCTTTTTTACCATCAAGAGCCACAATGAAGTAAAAACTTGAGTAGATTTCCATTGGATTTATGATGAAACAATCTTGGCATTCTCCTAAATTCTTCTCCATTTTGTTCTCCAGCAGCAAACAAATATATTTCTTATGTTTCAACTCATGTCAAAACCTAATATTTAAAAAGTTTTAAGCATAATTAATCGCCTTATTTATTTAGGTTTGTAAATCAACAACAAATGACTATAATCCCTGAAAGTCTAGTTTGTCTCCAGCATTATTTGAGTGTTTCTTTGTGCAAGCCAATTAATTTTGGAAGTTGAGATCTTACTCGTTATGAAAAGAAAATAATGTCAGATTCATCATTCTTTCCAAGCCCTTTCAATTTCCTTATAGTATCTTCAGCGTACACACAGTCAGTCAGTGAGCTTCACCGTTCCGTTTCACATATTAGATGACAGGAATTCCACCCTCGACAAACCTCACATATGTTATTGCCATTATCTTGGACAGTTCAGTGTAGATATTTCCATGGAAAAGGCTCAGTCTGGGCTAAACACTAATGAGTGCCAAGAATCTTATCTTGATGTCATCCATTACACTCTGGTGCTGCTAACCTGACTTTAAAGACTTTATGAACACATGTTCTTTTGTTTCCAAGGCTAAAAAGTTAATTCAATAAGTTTCCTAAATCCTCCCTATTTTCTTTGTTACTCATAAATTCAAATGACACTGGTCAGGTCTTGGTTTACACAATCATACCATCACTGCTTTAACCTGTTCTGGTTTAGATGGAAACCAGAAAGCAGTCCCCTTCCATGACCAAAATTAGGCATTCCTATGTCTCATGTGTTGGATGAGCACTGTGAACCTTTGACCACCAACTTGTTAGCCTTGCTTTGAATTCCAGGACACCTCACATGCATTTGCAGAAATATAAGTGTGTCATTAAAGTCTCAGAGCCAATCCAGAGGGTGTCCTCTAAGCAGATGAGGTCATGTCACATGCTGTTTATTGAGATGAGATGGGCCTGTGGTGAGCCAAGACGCTTGCTTCATCACTTTCTGCAGGATTGCATGGTCATGCGTACAAACAAGTGTAAGCAATAAGGGTTAGAAACCATAGCTAAAGATACAGATGTTGTGTATTTCAGCTCACGTAACAGTTCAGCCTAAGTCTGCTGTCAGGCTATTTGCTGTGAGAGTCTTTAAAGTAATTCCCTTCTCCCTCAGGGATCTTTTGGCTTTAAGCACTGTTGCACTTAATTGGGTAATTTGCATCACCTCTCTCTCAAAAATGTATTTTGTGTGGCTAAATCATGCAATTTAAAACAGAGTTTTTGTCAGGGAGCACATATGGAACAAAAAGACAAGTGTCAGGTCGCTTTGCATGGCAGTAGGAGAACTTATGGTTGCCTGAGGCATAATGAGAGTACATCTATTCAGGTCTGCTGACTTGTCTAACAAGGAAAAAAACAGAAGTAATCTAATGGGGGAATGTGCAGTTTAGAGCAATCCGACAGCACTTTTTATTGCATTATGACCTATTCCTTTGAAAAAAAAATCAGGTGTCTATAAAGTGATCCCTGTGCATCAATAGCATTAAAACAGCCTATACAGCCATAACTTTTAAAGACCTCACTGGTGCGTTCTCCTTCAATTTCGCCCTCATTTTTTATTGCTTGTTTGTTAATAGATCTGTGTTTGTCCCAAAGTCTCAGTGGCTCCCATGTCCGTCCCTGCATCTCTACCTTATCTCCATTTGGACTCATGGGTATAGCAGTGTCTTTTGTTCTGTCGACAGTAAAAACGAAATTGAAACGGCAAATTGAAATAGGAATCTTAGCTTACTGTGTTACCCAGGGAGCTTTGCACTTTGATAAGCTAATTTAGGTGCTTTTGACTGTCAGCTGGCAGTGAAACAGTGATAAGGGGTAGAGTGAGAGTCAGTCACTGACAGGCAGAGATAGGAGAAAGAGAAGACACAGGACTCTTAGAAGAAAACTCGAAAAGAGAGCTGAAAACCTGAAGTTGTCCAACCAATGCACAGAGTAAAATGATTCGCTAGTTTTGCACTGCTGTAAAGAAATAACTTACCTCATATTTATGGCACCAGGTTCCAACATTTGTTAGACATTTAGAAACATATGTAGAAATGACCAAGAAAGTAGAAAGCTGTATATATTAAAAAAAAAGTAAAAGTGCTGTATTAAAGGACGTCTTTAATGTAATGCATGAATACAGACAGAGTGACTCCTGTGATGATTGCAGGTGCCTTTAAAATGATAAAGGTGACAGTGTTTTTAAGAGTACCATACAATACCCACACACACACACACACAGAGACACTCACAAAGCTATCATTTAGCTGTCCCGCTGCTGTGATAGAGATGGATTGAGTTTGTATTGTTTAATGGTGCGTGCCTCCATTACGGAGTTTTTTGCCCAGTGAGCTGCTCTCAGATTTGGCTTCAGCACACCCCAGAGTATTAACTTTGATTCAGGATGAGCTCTTCTGAAAAAAATCATTTTCCCCCCAAAAACGCTGCATAAAGCAGCTGCCTGTGGACAAAATTAGTTTCTAAAGTGTTTCCACAGTGGATGGTGGCAGGCAAATGCAAAACAGAGGCAGACTGAACCACGTTTCACAGTTATTAAGTGTTTGGCATTTCACATTGTGTTTCGTTTGTACTCCGTACTACTGCAGCGGCCTTAGAGTGACAGGCTGAATGGTTCATTTTGTATTCACTACTTATTTGTGTTACTCGCCTCTGTCAGTGCGCCCCAGGGTGGCTGTGGCTACAATGTAGCTTGCCATCACCAGTGTGTGAATGGGTGGATGACTGGATGTGTAAAGTGCTTTGGGGTCCTTAGGGACTAGTAAAGCGCTATACAAATACAGGCCATTTACCATTTACTGATTTTCAAGGTTTTCATGGCTGATTTCTGTAAAAACTGCTAGATTTTCAAGCATTGTACTGGAATTTTACACTGTACATTCTGTAATCTAAATTAAATTATTATTAATAATAATTTTAATAGTAAACAAAATCTACAAAAGCAGTTTTCAAGGTATAGTAGTTTACCACTTAGTTGTGCTAAATGAGTGAATGAATAAGTGTGAGTGGTGCATTAGATGAGTTTGGGACAAATTCAAGCAACAGTGTGAGACTGAAAAAACCCCTCTGTTATACTATAAAACTGTAAAGTAATTTGTTGTTATTCTTGAACATTTTCTTTCATTTTTTTTCAACAAGTGCAAAGTTTGCCTTTCCCTCATAAGCTGGGTCTTGATTTAATTAGACTTTTTTTTTTCACACTAACCTGCGTCACTGATTCAAAAACCAGCATTTTATTAGGAATGCAGAATTCAAAACAGAGATTCAAAGCAAATATATTTGGCATTTTTAATAAAGAGACAAAGCCGCGCTGATTGATCAGACCATGAAAGTCATTACTTGCGGTTGGCTGGGCATTAACATGATTGATGGTTAATATCTTCTGCAAATCTAATTAAAGTGTCGGTCTCTGGCAAAGGAATGGTCCTGTGTTGGTCCCAAAATTCAGCAAAACTGTTGTCAAGAATTATGTCAGTGTGAGCGGTTATACGATTAGCTGGTGAGATCATTTTTAAGAAGTGACGGGTCCTTATGTTCCAGCAGTGGCTGAAAGATCATATGGATAAGTCCTGCAATCAAAATAAACAAAATGAATGAGCAAATCATATGAAGCCTTTGGACAGGCAATGTCCTAAAATGCCTCACTGTAAAAGGATAAAGTCTTAGAAACTCTGTAATAACCATCAACACAGAGGTGCTTGTTTGTGTCTTCATGCTACACTGAGCACAACTGTGCACGCAGCCAAGCAGCTTGTTTACTCCAGGTGTATTAGAACTGGTTCTGATTACCAGAGGATTTTAACTAAAACTCACTCGTGCAAAGAAACTTAATTGTGAGATTCAAGTGGAAAATACAAATGATAATGCTAGAAAGTACCTTAAAAACAACACAGGTCAGATGCTTCTCTTTCAAATGTGATTAGCTGGGCTACGTGTGCATGAAGAGTGCAAATATACACTTTTCTTGATAAGTGAAATCTAAACGAGGAGTTTCAGACACACCCTTTTCATAACCGTACTCCTCAGCTCTGGATGAGCCAAGATTCAGGAAGAACTACAAAACAACCGATGGAAGAGTATAAAACATACGCTGTCTTGGAACACAAAGCCATACATGGAAAAATCAATGCACGCCACAGCTCACACACTGTGCACTTACTGAAGTAATGTATGCAGCTACAATAAGACATGTTTTTCTCCCGAGTGAGCTCCCATGCAGCTCTGTAACCAGTGTCTGATGAGTGTGTGTGTTTCATACTTCACACTGTGCAGAGTAAGCTCCAAACCACATGAATTCAGTGTTTGATTTAGCAGGAGTGAAAGAGGGAAGAATGGAGATGGCGGCCATCTGGCCATGGTGTGGGGAGATGAGAAGCAAAAGCGGTGGTTGGAGCAAAGGGTCCCTCGCATCATTCCATTCCTTCTGTAGTCAGATCCCTGTGTTTACCCTGCTCGCCACATGGGACTGAGGAACCTCCTTCTCCCTGATCTCACGAGTGAAGTCGCAGGCTGAAAGCGTGTTTATCTTTTCCAGGATTTTGGCGGGAGGGAAAGAGGGGGTTGGGGGGTAGTGATGGAGCCAAAGGAGAATAAGTGCCGGAGAGCCCTGACAGTAGCTTGGAATTGTATAATGTTCCTGGCTATGAGGAAATGCATTCCTCTGTGCTAACAATGAGCATAAAATGATGCACAACACATCTAAATGTCTACTTGATATAATGGTGCAGCTGAAAAGAGGGTTTCAACAGTGGTTTGAATATCACTCAGTATGACAGTAAAGCAGTTTTGAGGAAGCAATGTAAAAAAAACTAGATGCATTTTGTGCTTCTTGTGTTTTACCATAATGTTTTACTCATAAAACTAAGCATCAGAAATTACAAAAAGTATAGATTTTACAATTATTGACTGCTGTCTTGTAACCACCTTGATAAAACAGAATGATTGCCTCATTAATGATTGAAAATTGTTCCTCTAAAGAGTGAAACAGTTAACAATTCTGCATATTTGCAACAGACCTTACAAATTTTATATCTCTTTGCTGATAGAGTCTGTTTTTCAGTGAATGGCTATAGTTTGTTTTGTTTTTTTCCAACAGCCTTCCCTACGCAAAGATTCCACTCCTCTAACGTGTCTTGGAAACTTCAAACCACACAAGGGGAACCTGGAGGATGTGTCAGTCTCTGTGGTGTGTCATGCATCCAAAAGTTAACCTCAGCATCGAACTGAGCAATGAGCATAGCCGAGGTTTCGACATTTTCGTTGGGCAATCAGTCTTGAGGCTTTTATTGAAACCTTGTCGTGGTTCAATGCTTTGCCTCTTTCATCAGAGAAATTCACTGACCAGGCTTTCCCTGGAGAGACTCAAGTGCCCCAAATCCCAAACTCAAAAGCAGGAAACTAATGCCTGCTAATGCCATTTTCACCCTCTCAGCTTGTGTGTGTGTGTTCTCATATATATATATGTGTGTGTGTGGATCAGTTTCTCGCCCTTTGGCCACTTTCTGCTTTTTCCTCCACCTGGAAAAAGGGAGTCATTACAGTAAAAAGTGTTTACTCATGTAGGAGAACACAGAGTGTGTGCAGGGCAGTGTCAAAGTACCTTCTTGTACTTGTCCCAGAGGCCTCACAGCCACAGGAGTCAAGTATTCCCCTTTCAGATTACAATTTATACTCAACAGAAGGGTCTCTGTAACAGAGTGGATGGTCACAAGGTAGCCTCAGGTAGTCTTAGAGGATCAAGAGGGGTTTGTTTGTTTGTTTTTTCAAATTCCACATTCCTGAAATGAACTACATGTTGTGCCAGATTGCTAAGCTACCTGCTGCAAGGAATAACAAAGCCATACAAACAGTAATACGATCCCAAGGAAGTTTTGGGAACGTTCATATTTAATTACTGCTGTGCTGTTTGCCAAGTGAAAATGTCCTCTGTTTCTGCATGAAGCAGAGTAATCTGACTATCAGCTGTACCCGTTGTCAGTGGAATGATACGTAAGTTGCATTCTTGAATGAAAAACCGATTGAAATCTGCCATAAATACAGTTAGCCTTATATTTCAAAAAATAGCATGTTGTAGTAGATTCCTCAGGCTCCAGAATGTAAAGCCAGGCAAACTCCTGCAAGTTGTTTTCAATGATTTTTTCCTGGACAAAACAGAAACATGAATTTCTGATTACAGTGTTGCTGTTTTTCCAGCCACAAGTGGTTTTCTTATCATGCATTTCATCTCATAAAGCTGACCTAAGGACATCTGCTATAGTACAGCGGGTCCTCTGCTTATCGTGGCAAGTAAGGATAGCTTAACCGCTCAACAGCTCCCTCCGCAACATGTTAACGATCAAATCCCCGGAGGCAAAAAAACAGAAGCACATAAAATATGAGCTATCTCAGATGAAGCAGAGGTTTCCAAGTTTCTTCAAAATGAAGACAGAGCGTGTAAAAGAAGCCAGATCTATCAGGAGAGAAATTAGGGCTCTGTGGGGAACACGGATGACTCACAACCAGACAAAATCATCCACTGTTTGTGTGTTTGTGAATTCCCATGGAGCAGATTTCTGTTGGCAAGGTTGTAGAAAAACAAAAGATGATGGTCCTGAACACTGACACCTCCCACACGTCCAGCAGGGCGTTATTGGAAAGTGTTCAGTTAGAGTAGGCCTGTCTAAACGACTAATTCAAAGAACTTGAGCTTCTTTTTTAGATGATCTTGGGAAATGCCCTAGTTAGCAGTCATAATGTGGGAAACTGCCGTATAACCACAAGTCTGTAATGTCTGCGCCACAGGCAGCGTGATGAGAGTTGTTGTATAACACCATTGTATGCTGTTGTTTTCTCATGAGGTGATGCTATTAGAACTCTAGTAACCTGTTTCAGGAGTGGAGACATGTCCAAACAAATATGTAAAGGTGGATAAGCTTTTCTTTTTCTTTTTCTTTTTTTTAAAGAGAACTTCCTTTACAAGACTTCTTGAACAGTTACTGTTCATGAACTCTTACAGGGAGATATCACATACTGTACTTAAAGTCTGAGTCATACAGACTATGCAATAAAACCTATTGGTGTCATAACTGACAGTATATCATCAGAGGGACTGTGAGGTTAACCTCACCAGGCACTGTAATCCTGTCCAGGCTAAGACCAGGCTAAATTAGTTGTAGAAGATATTTTGTAGGCTAAATATGATAATCAGTCTTCTTCAGTGTTTGAGACATAGAAAAAAACAAAAAACAATATATATAATTTCTCCACCACTACACTCACAATATCCTCAGAAGCCAGAAAGCTCTTTTTTATGAGCTCAGCAACCTTGGTAGTGCCATATTTATTTAAAGTTGTAACTTGGGGAAGTCCGAATCACTGAAGAGAATCTACTTTCTGTTTTTTTTTTTAACCCCTATAAACTATTAGTGTTTCATTCATTCACAGTACATTTCGGGACAATTTTGACACGGGCCACCAACTTCAGAAGCTCTCTCTCCTCTAGCTTACCTTTTGTCTCTTTTTATCCTCTTCTCTTTCCCCTCACCCCCACCTGGTTGCAGCAGATGTCTCTCCTTCCCCGAGCCTGGTCCTGCCAGAGGTTTCTTCCTGTTAAAAGGGAGTTTTTCCTTCCCACTGTTGCCAAGTGCTTGCTCACAGGGGATTGTGTATTTTTTGGGCTTTCTTTCTAATATTGTGGAGGCTTTACCTTGCAACATAGAGCACTTCCTGTTGTTGTGAATTCCATATAAATATAATTGAACTGAATTGAATAGGTGTCTACAACAAATTGACTAACTACAGATTAACTTGATTTTAACTTAATTTTAGTTTAATCTCACCTTAGAATTAAGTCGATTCTTATGTATTATAAATGTAAAAATGTAAAATCTGTTGGTGCTTGGTATGTGTTAGGGTCAAGGTTAATCCTGGTAAGTGCTTGTTGTACCGAATGATCATAGTTTGACACATTTCTATGAAGTATCCTTTTGCTTTCACTTTTGTGTTTGAATATTATACATATTATGACTTTTCAAGAGGCAATAAACATCCAGCCACCGCCTCCATTCAGCCTGGGAATTTTCTCCGTCTCGCGAAGCGTACAGACTCGAGGAGCTCACGACGTGGTGGTGTGATACTGTACGTGATTGGCGGGCGGGTGGGTTTGGTTTGTGTGTCTGGGAACCTGCTACTGGTCTCCCATCCATACACACTCACACACAGAGAGAAAGAGAGAGCCACGGTCAGACAGACTGGCTCTCCAAAACCGACAGCAGGGGGAAAAAAACCTCTCCTCTCGCGGCTCAGAAACCAGCAACTATCGCAGAAGTGAAGTCGACGCGATGTTAACCTCGAAATGCTCTCTTTTATTTTGAGAGGAAGGCTAACAATAGGGAAGAAGCTGTTTAAAAGTAGGTGAAGTGTGACAGCTGGAGACATTTAACCCAAGGATTTGTTGACTGCACGTGGAAACTGCTCGCTCAGACGCATCGGTGAGTAGTCTCTGCGTCCCGC
Source organism: Haplochromis burtoni (assembly GCF_018398535.1). Lineage (NCBI taxonomy): Eukaryota > Metazoa > Chordata > Actinopteri > Cichliformes > Cichlidae > Haplochromis > Haplochromis burtoni. The sequence continues at coordinate 1,443,021 of NW_024582450.1, forward strand.
TTACTTCCCGCAAACAATCAAAAGTTGGGCAGATATTTTACACAGGCGTACGGGGGGAGTTTCTTGTTATTGATGAACGACTGGAAGACTGCGCCAACAACCTTTCAGCCACTTTGCGGTACAATCAATATAAGCGTGCGCGCGCGCTTGTTAATCATTAACTAGCGCACGCGACGGTGTGACTTACTTAAAAAAACAACTTGTGTATTTTTTAAATTATTATTATGTATCATTCTCTCGGGCTTTCTGAACGGATTTCTTTGTCAACATTGTTATTATTTGAATTGTTTTGCTGTTAGAAAATATATATATATATATTTTTGTATCCGCGTTCACGTTTTTGTGCTTTAAAGTGTACGTTTGATGCCTGTCTTGTAAATTAAAATTAAATAGCTCACATAGTTTCTGCCAAACGTTTAATATTTGAGCGCCAGCCCAGCATATACAAATATTCCAGTGAAATTCCTTTGAGCCCAACGTGAATGTGGGGAGTTGTCCAGCACGAGTATTATGATTGCAGGGTGTGCTTCTCTGTCATCTGTTTGTTTGCTCGTCTTCATGTCACAGTGGCAAGTTAGAGTATAAAAGCCTCCAGATATTATCCACATGCTAATGCACACATGTTAAAGCTGCAAAGGGTTATAGTTTGAATTCCTTCCAGTGAACCGGACAGAGCAAGATGTTTGAAGGCTAAATATGTTCACCTCTTAAATCTAAAGCGTTCAGTGTTAATATTTGGATAATTTGTGCAATATCCAAAACCAGGTTTTTGGCATCTTTGTGCTAAAACAAAACAGTCCAAATGTGTATGGAAACTGTTTAGAGCCCCAGGGGCCACCTCAGAGCTTTTAAAAAGGGAATGATGAAATAGTGTTTTTAGTTAAAATGTGTATCAACCAAATGGCCTTTTTAAAGGGAAAAAAGACATATGCTTTGGCTTTAAATATATCTTAAAAAAATCTCAGGGGTGGCTCTTTACAAAGTCCAACACATGCTTGTATTTAAATACTACTATACCAAATCCCAAAGCAATTCCCACTTTTGTATCTCCAGGACATGCTGCAGACCTTGAAGAATGTTTAGTTGGGATTAGCTGTGAGGCTCCTTATACTGCCCCTATGCTCCTGGTGGCATTAACTAACCCACTTACATTAAAATATTGCTTCTTGCTGCCTGAGTTCAGGATTTAATTTGCTCTGGCATGCCATAAAAGATAAGCTTATACCTTTCCCCATAATTCAGTGTCCAATTACAGTCATGATGTAAACTGTTGAGCCGGCTCCCTCCCTGTGTGTCCACTACCTTGGCTTCTTCTTCTGCTAGACAGCAAATATCCTCGAAGGCAGACATAAAGAGATAAAGATACTTGTTTCTGTGGTGCATCTGATATAGTGAACAAATACACTCTGCTGCCAGGGTTTCTGGTAAAATGACATTGAAGTCTGGAGTCTAAGGCTTTCCCTGAATTGCTCTGCTCTATGCTGTGTTTTAATATACTTAATGGAAGGGTAATGAAAGGAAGACACAAGAGAGATATAGGGGTGTGTCCTTTAAGTCCCCCCCCCCCCAATTGCCAATTGGTAACCTGCTAAAATTTGGGTAAAATACTGGCTGTCGTCCCTGTCACTTTTCCCCAGTCCAGTTAGCAGACAGCAGAGGAAGGGCGTGACAATCCTACTGACCAGCTGCCACATCCTACTTCTGCAAATCTTGAATGACTAAACAACAGTGAGCCTTATCTGCACTAGATGACATCTAGAACTAGCGCTGTATTAATATGAAAAATACTACTTAAAGAAATGTCAGCTAGAGTGAGTTAATTCCAACACATTACATGATATTCTTTGTCATGGCAACCAACTCAATTATTTTCAGAAGAGAACCTGATGTTTTTGGCTTGCCTTCAGATTTTTAGTTTCTTTAAATTCAGAAATATGTAGAATTTCATCTTGATGCATGCTCAATCATCCAGGTAGGTAAATCCACAAAATTTGATTGATCAGTTCATCTGTACGTAGCGTTTTCAGTGGGAGAAACGTTTCAAGGAACTGACCTCACAGCCCACTGTTCCTTCAGTGGTGCTAGTTTAAGTGATACTGTTTATAAGACTGGGGAAACCTGGAGTCAGCTGAGACTGAAGAAGTCACTTGGGTGAGTGACGAAATGTTTCTCCCACTGAAAATGCTATGTCCAGATGAACAGAATCAACGTTTGTGGATGTAGAATTTCATGCCTAACATCTCTCTCGCCCCATCACAGTTCACTTCAACTCATTGTTGCCAACTTAGTGACTTTGTCACTAGATTTTTTTTTGTTTTTTCAGCATCCTGCAAAAAAAAAAAAAAGTACTCAAAACGAAACACCCCCGCCCAAAAAAACTTCAGGCGGTACTCCTTCGCGAACGCTCTTGTTCTCCCGCTGCTGGCGCAGTTTTTTCACCATCTGCTCTGTTCAGCGAGTGACACCGAACAACAAGGTTTCAGCTAGTGACAGACAGCTGTGCAGCTTATGAGAGGAAAAAAACCCATCAAGTTGCATCTGTTTCTCTCAGTCATCATTTTACTTGTAAACGCAGACAAAAATCACAGCACAGCCATTATATCTAACTTTGGCTTTTGCAAGATGATGTTGAAGGGCGGGCGCTGCGTTAAAAAAAAAAAAAAAATCAGAATTTTGCATTGAGGGATTGTTGCTCTTATTCAGTATTTTGGCTGTATGGAGTGGCATTTTTGTCTTTTTACCTTGATGTATATTTACGTCTGTACTGTTATGCAATGTGTCATGCCATTGGTCCTCTAACAGTCATTATGCTCGTGATCTCTGCAGTGTTTGAGACATCTCTCATTAAGTGCTCTCTATCTGCTTTTCTTCTGTTTTCCCAGCCCCCTTCTCAAATGTTTTATTGCTAGAGGGCACTGGGCTCTAAAGAATGAGCTCATTTGGGGGCCTGGCATGTCATTCATTGATTCATGGTTAGCCCATGCTGCCCTGGCAATATATAACCTTCACTAACAGCTGACTTGCACAGGAAAATGGATGGGACCTTCCATATCTGTTTTAAGGGGAGAAAATAACATCCTATTCAGTCTGGTTGATCTATGGTGCTCCCTTTTAACACAAAATGGCCATTAAATGGCATGTGCACTATTCGTTCTCGTGTACATTGCTATATACACATATGCGCGCCATGTGTATTGTGACGAGAAAAAGTTTACAACTCATTGAATTAACAACAGAATTTAAAAAAAGATCCTTATGCAAAATATGTTCCTTACCTGAGTAAGAGCCTACAGTTTGAGCTTCTCTTAGATTATGTATGCAGACACGGATGTCTCTGTTTATTTTCTCAAAATCGGTGCGATCCCTCTGCTGAGCATGAGCTTCTCAACTATAAAAATCTAGAATGTGTGTAATATAATTTCTTGCCTTGCTGGCATTGTTACCCACGCAGTAAACGGTTGTTTAGGTTTGCATTCCTCAAGTCTTACATGTGACAGCTCTTCATTTGGATTTGGTTATAAGGAATTTGGAAATTTTGCTGCGTCAAAAACAAAACAAACAAAAAAGTGATGCCTCAGAAGAGAAGATATGGCAGTTCAGAGCCCAATGTGCTGGATGCAGATTTGCAGGAGTGGCTTTTATTTCTACTGGGAAAGTCTGACAAAGCTTTCAAAGCCTGGCGGTATTGTTTAGTGTCATACTTTTGATTCCTTCTCAACAATACTATTGTTTTTTCCATGTAAAGTACATTTGACTAAATAGATTATATCTAAAGTGTCTTATCTTGCACCACTGAAACAAACCCCATTGCTATTGGACTTGGTTTTTATTTGGCTTTAAATGAAACTTTTTGAAGAGAGAAAAAAAAGATTTGATATTTTAAAATCTATTTTCAAAGTGGCAATACTATAGAGAGCAAACTATTGGATTCTCCAAGCTATAAAATGAGTCCATTCTAGGATCACTGACCCTCTTTCATTTGCTTGTCTAGGTAACAGCTAGGTGCTAATAATCAAACAGAAGTTTAGGCACTGGAACATTGAGGTGGGTCATAATAACAGAATACCATGATGTTTCGATCCCAACAAATTCACTCCAAGGACATAGAATTTACAAAAAAACTCTACAGGCCTCAGCTAGTATGTTAAATGTTAAAGTTCATGATTGTACAATTAGGAAAGGACTAAACAAGTATGGCGTGTTATGAAGCGTTGCCAGGCGAAAGTCTTGTCTCTCTAAGAAGAATATATTAGCATTTGTAAAGAAGATTAGGCTAATATCCCTTTGGATGAAGAGAAGATGGATGAAAGTCAAATAGAAAATAATTGCTTTAAATTACTTGAAGTTGTTCTTCAAGGTACTGAATCATGGGGTCTACTTGCTTTTTTGTTTTTTGTTTTTTTTACTGGACTGGATGGAGTTCTGAGAAAAAAATCTTTCGCTTTCAAATGACTGTACATGTTTTTGATATATTGTGTATGTGAAACTGATTTTATTTTTTGTATTTGTGGTGTAGTGCTGCATTAATACAACGCAGGCTGGCAGTAACACCTCAAAAACAGCAGGATCGATGTCGTAATCTCTCAGTTATTTTATGAGAAGTAACATTCACCATCTGTTCGCGTGGCAGTGTTGGATATCGCTCAGTCAGTGACACGGGTGAATGACATCACTCTCTAAAGATCTAATCTGTGAACGTAGGTGCGCTATGGAAGGTTTCTTTTTTTCCTGTTAAATCGAGGCCCTGAAAAGAGCCGCGAGTCGATGTGAAAGATGTGCATGAAAGACTGCAGATGAGGGAGCGTGTTTTTATATCTTTGAGATATCTCCCACAGTGGAGTGTGGAATGAAAGAAACTATTTTGTTTCTGAACATTTCCAAAGCCAGTCAAATGTGAGTGGGAGGAGTAGATATGTACTTCTTTTGAAGGAGGACTTATTAGTTAGTTATCGCATCAGATCATTATATGCGATATTCCCAGCTGTACTTATTTCATATCAGTTCAGCTGAGGTTCAGTCTGCACTGCTTTTCGTATTGTTGGCTTATCAGGAATAAAAAAAGAAAAAAGATTGTTGGCACGCCACCGCAGTGCACCTGTATGTTTAATTCTCAAATATGGCACAAGGGACCTGTTTAACAAACTGTACACTGTGTAAAAATGTTTGGAATCTTTTTCTGGATATTAGTTGTGGATTATTCTTACAACTTTCCATAAAGCTGAGTAAATTCCACAACGTTAATTAACCTAGATTCCCAAATACGGCACCAGACTATATGCTTAGATTATTAAAGCTGTCAGTCTAAAAAGAAAAGTCTTAAGAGTTGGATATACATCCAGACTATACTGCTTTATATCAGTGATAGATAATTTACTAAACTTTTTAATTACACATACAGCAGAGTAAATATATTTAGTAATAGATGGATGTCAGATGGACTTGGTTGATGTATTTTTTTTAATTAATAATCTTTTTTTAGCCTGTGCCACCTGCTCATCTGGCTTTTATGCCTCTCTAAAGGAAACTAAAGACACACCTTTAGTTTAGCTTGACAAAGCCTGTATCATCCACCTGTCTTTTGGGCCCATTTTCTCAGCTCCTGCTGTTTCTGTTGCGGTGGAAAGAAGTTGCGGTTCCTGTGTGCTTGTGAGCACAGACTGGAAAGCGGGAGGACCGTGTTGATGCTTAAAGAAGAAGATGTGCAGGCTAGCTCAAAGACCGCACTCCAATGAGGTCCCAGGAGAGCACTGAGCATTGACTGAACACATTTCACATTAACACAAGAGGGGAGCAAGGGAATGAGCAGGAACAGGGCTGGTCCTTTTACTGCTTGGCAATACACAACCACAGTTAATGAAGTGTTTTTGAAAGGTTTTGCTTGAAAATGGGGTAATAAGCAGCCGTAAAGTATATGTCCGTCATTTTCACTGCTACAACAGCTCCTTGGCTGTGACTGCTCGCACAGCTCAGAATTGCATAAGACTGCTCAAAGTCAGACCATAAGCTGTGCACTGGAGCTGGCTACATTTCGCTGCCTTGAGGCTCATGTTTGCTTCCTTCTCCTATTTCTGTTCCTTATTCTCTTCCTTGCATCCCCCATCTACTTATCCCCCCTTCCCGTCATGCTTCAGCGGACCACCTGAGGGGGGCTATGTGCTGGTGACAGCTTGAGGGGTGATGTGGGCAGCCTTCCTTTATAGCTAGAAGATAGTGTAGAAGAGGGAGAGGTGCTGTGGAATAGGGCTTTGAAAGTGAACAAGTCCACTGCACTAAAAAAAAAAGTCCACTGCACTGATTTGCTACTAGGTAGCAACGAGACCAAACAGTTGATGCATATTTTCTGTATTTGCTTTGCAGTGTGCTATCTAGATAAACAACAAGAAAATAAAATAATTGTGAGCAACTGAAAAGGTTGAACTAATTTAGAGTGGTGCATGTGGAATTTAAAGAAAAGCTGTGATATACCCCCAGTATTGTTAGCTAAACATGCACATGCTAAAAATAGAAATACCGCATCAATATATTGAAAAAGCTTGTTATATTGGGAGGATTTGATGCATAACTCTGGAGAGCTGTACAGTTTGTGCACATTGAAGTGGGGCTTCTGTCTGTTAATGAAATTAATTTTGTGAAGATTGGGTCAGTGTATTCAAAGGGGGGGAGCTAAACCGTGGCAACTACTCTGGAATTCCTGCTAATGGCCTCGAGGCTGGCTCTCAAAGCAGGTCAGTCTAAAAGGATGTTGGAATCATATTGCAGTTATCTGGCAAACATTATTTTCTGTGTGGTAACTTGCACTAACTTGTTTTGGTATCTCGTCTGTGCCATAGATATAACCAAGGTTGCTAATGCTATCTTGAATGATAACTTAGCATTTCATCCTTTCATCAAAATGTGGTCACTCCTGACTTTGAGAGATGAACATGCAACATGCAAAAATGCAGAGGCCATAAAACAGCTCTGGTCTGGTTCTGACTTTATTGCTCTAAAAGCTGTATTAGCAGTATAGTAAGAATTATCAGTTAATGATTTTATGAATTAATTGGCAGATCAAAGACTTTCCGAATTTCAAATGGGACATAATGAATGAACAAACAGGCTATGGATGTGCTGTCTGCATATGTAACAGTAAACCGTCACTGGGGACAGTGTCAAATACATGAGGAACAACTGTTAATGTGTGTTACTCCTGTTGTTGTTGTTGTTGTTGTTTTTCTTTTCCTTTTTTCCCCTCTTGTTCAATTTGTCTTGCTCTGTTTTCTTTAAAAGATGTCTTTTCAACCAGTCAGTGTTCTACCTACACACAGCATCACAGCTGTTGAAATACTCCCAGTTGGAATTGATTGGGTGCACACAAACGCGTCTCCCTTATTGCATACCCATAATCCTTTACCCAGCCAAGACCTATGCAAATGGACAGGATCATAAATCCTTTATTAGGAGAATTTGCAAGTCAGAAATTTTATTAAATATGTACATTTTATGTGATATGAGATTTAGAGTTAACAGGTATGTAAAGTAATAGTTAGCACTCCTTAATGAATCAAAGGTCTGCACATTGTCAGGAATAATCTGAAGACTAAGCTCTAGCTAATTCTTTATAAATACGGCTGCAAGTTTTTCAGTCGGTGCCGGAGCTCAGAATGGCAGTATACTGTGCATGAAAGGTCTAAATTGAAGGAGCTGTCGTATGTTGAATGCAAAATAGTCCTGTGCATATTTTGATGGGAAACTGTGCTGTCTCTTAGCCAAAGTCTGCGGTTGTTGGACATCTCCAGTTCCAAAGAGAGACATATTTATTAGCCTCTTTAATTACTCTCCTGGCTGAAGTTTTTGTTTACTTTTAAGATTTGCATTGCTGAAAGATCACACAAGAAGATGGATAGAAAGAGAGAATGTTTAATAAGTGCTGGCTGTGAAAGATTAAGTTGGAAATGTAGAATCACTACTACTGCTAGATTGTTACTTGAGCTTTCTAATCTTCTGTGATGAAAGTAGTATGTTTACCTAAAATAAAAAACATTGTCAGCACATGGTGATTGACGTTGTCATTTTAATTTTAATTTGTAGTTTTAATTTCTTCAAAGAAAAAAAGTCAAGGCCATATTACCATCTTCAGATTTTTGTGGGAGGAGAATATGGTGACCTTGGAATACATTATATCTATGCTGAACGTGTTGCATTTTTGTGGGTGAGGTGCCTGTGACAGGGAGATGATTCATCTCATTTTATAGATCTTCTGTGTGTGATGTAATTCAAATGAAACCAACATAAAAGGATATATTAGAAATCACTTGGAGTGTGATGATGGGCTCCTTCCTCCATGACTATTTATTAGATTATCTTATATTGTAACAATGCTGTTGTGTCTAAGGCTTTTAAGTTCCACTTGTTTTGAAGTATTTCTTTTGGTATGATGTAATCCTGCTTTAACGCTTAGACCAGAGAACACTGAGGGTGCTTGGTAAAGTTTGTCCTTCTGCAGGTTTTGCTTTTGTGCTAATCAGTCAAAACACCAAACTGTACTTCCACTAAGCTGCTGAGCACTAATTTCAAAGCTTGTTGCATTGTTACAAAAGACTTTACTTTGTGGGCAGTTGTTTTTATAAGCAAGTCAGTTTGATGAAAATGGTGTTTTGCAGTCTTTGCCTCGCTGTAGAGTAATTCAAGCGCTACTTGAGGCTGACAGATTAGTTCATAAGCAGCAGGGTGGCCTGTGCTGGCCTGTGATGTATGCGGTTGTAAGTGGTCTGTCTGAAATTAATGTGTGTGGCTGAGAAAATGATTACGTTTCAGTCCTCATGAGGGAGTTTGGGCCTAATTAACCTACTTCTTTATGACTGTTTCTTGTGCTCACTCACGGTTAGGGCAACCAAGCACACCCTTCTCTGACACCATCACACGTACTGTTGTGTTTACTGTGGTCTAGTCTCCGTCCTCCAGAAAGAGATTGACTAGTAGAAGTTGGCTTGTTGTAATAGAAATATGATTGCTGTTCTGTATCTGTGAGACTAGCAGTACTCTTAACAGCTTCAGCTGAAGTCATTTCATCTTTGTGAGTGGCAATACTTCCAAGGAGAATATTGCCAAAACATTTAGAGATATGCAATGCTAAGACTGACTGCAAGGGAAATGCAGCTATAGAGGATTTTGGAAATAACCTAATGAGCTGTGCACTGTGAGCAAATTCAGATAGTCTTGTGTGGATTTTTCTCTGCTGGAAAACAAGATTAACTGGTCCAAGACTAGGTTTGTGCATGGACAAAAGATCTAAACAAATCTGCAATTAAGTACCTCAGCTTTGTGCTACCATGGTACAAGGAAGTGTCTCCTCTTCTTTCCGAAACCATTAGAATTTTGTGTATAGCACAAAAGATAAGAGTTCCAATATTTAAAGAGCACTTATAAAAAGTTACTTTAGGTAATGTAAAACTAAAATGTTTAGCAGTTATTTTATACTTTCAGTTTTTAGGAAAAAAACCTACCTGGGTTCCTTTTGTGTGTACATTTGACTTGTGCTGTATATTGCCCTCTCACTGCCATTACACAATGCTGCTTGCACCTTGTTTCAGTAGATTCACACTTCAAATTAGGATCCGTGTTATTTATTAGAAAAGAAGAATGGGAAATTCCCTTAATGTACTTGCTAAATGAAAAATGTGTGTTTCAGGATATGTGAGATCTTTGCTTTTTCTAAGCACAGTCTAGTTGGTCCTACTTAATTTAATTAGCTGGTTTTCTTCACTCTCTTCTCTTCTTCAGTGAAGCCTGGACTGCTCCACTTTAACTGGTGACCAGCTGTTTACGTCTGCCTAAATCAGAGATGAGTGCCAAATCTGTAATCAACAAGGAGGTGTTCATACCTCACGATGAGAAGATGCTTGCTGCTGTACAGGTGAAGCGGAGGACAAAGAAAAAGATCCCCTTCCTGGCCACCGGTGGTCAAGGAGATTACATGACGTTCATCTGCGTCTCAGGTCAGGACAAATTAAAAAACCTCCTTTTGTTTGCTTATGTTTAAATGCATTTTATGCTTTTTGCCTTTCTATTTGCGAGAGCGCACCACTTGCGCCTTTGCAACCCACAGTCACATTTCCGCATGTCTCCCATAATTCTTCCACTAATGCTCACACTGATGAGCATGTTTACATTTTCCCCTGCCAACAGAATGACACACTAAATCAATTTGCTGCAGGGCTTCATGTCAATCTTTTTAAATAGATTAGATTTAAGCTGAAATTGATTAATTGCTTCACCAGAAATTCAGGTTTCAGTTGTTTCAGTTTGGGGTTTTTCTCCCTTATTGTTGGAACATTAGCTGATGTATTACTTGTTAATTGAATTACCCAGGCAAATTGTTCATGAGGAGAATATCTAGATCCTCCTTAATTCTCGTGCCAGAAAAACTGCTTGTGAAAATCTGATACATTTTTCATTTTCTGTCTTGAACGCTGCTCTGGCAGCAGTAGATTACATGACTGAGGGTTATAGTTAACTTAAGGATGATTATGAGGAATTTAAAGTATAACCAAGCAGCTCAAAGCCAGTAAAGCTCTGTCTATGTTGGATTCAAATTCAAGGTTGCCTTGCAGCAGGCAAGTTACTCAACAGTCAGCCTCTTTATTTACACCCTCAGATACATGTACATGAAAGGCAACTGTAGCGAGCGCAAGCCACAAATTTTCAGAGAGTGGACACTGTTTTTCTAAAGGGTTTATAATGAGTCATTTCGCCTTTCATGTGGAAATAAGTATTGCTTGATATTCACTTCTTGTAATGCCAGTCTCGTCACGTCCCTTGCAGCAGCGTTCACCTTTGTATCTCATTTGAGCTTGGCCACTGTGAAATATATTAAAATCACTGGATGTCCTAATTGCTTATTTTGCATGGCAGAAAAATGTGGTAATTATCCGATGTTGTAGCTTTTTGTTAAATTCAAAATTACTTTGTATCTGAAAATTGGGTATCTATGTTGTTCCTTTGCCTGACCTAACGTCATGTGTTTTAATCTATGTATATTGTATTTTCTATGTCTTAATCCTCACTGACTTTGATACTCCTTGTGTCTGCTCTACTTGTTTCACAAGAGCAAAATAAAAAAGAAATGCATGTCACCATGGGCCAAGGGAGTCCATGCGTTTGTAGAGACATTTGATTTAGGTGGTGAACATCCGTGTGTAAGCATCAAAGCCTCTTGCTGACATGTTTTCTAATGACTCCACACCTCCGATACTGTGTTGTTGTCTAAGAAAAAACATGCTTGGTGTCATTAGTTGGCTTCCATTTGATTTGCTGGAATTGCTGCAGCTGTTTGTCCTTTCTGCTTGTTAAATAATTTTAAGTTTGACTGGATATTTCTCCTCATTATCTTTTTCTGCATTCATTTGTTGCCATCATTGTGTTGCTACTACTTTATCTAAGCCAAAAAGTGCCCACTACTACACATTTTACAACAGTTGCAATCGGGGCAGTTGAGTAATTGGTCAATTCACTGACCATCATATCCATAGATGACGGGCACATAGTTAATTAAACAAAAAATACCTCCAAAATTTGATTACTGGATATTTTTTTTTATTCATTAGCTGAGCATTATTCTCAGATTCTCAACTCTGTGTTCCAAACATAATCTTTACCCACATGGACCTCCTAAGTAATGGTAGTCAAAGTGTATTTGGTGACTTATTTTAGCATTTTTAAACATCCTCAAGTGATTTATTAGTGGACAGTCTGCCTGTTGTTATTGCAAAAGTTTGGTGGTTTTGCATGCACGTGTCCAGGACTGGGGGAAGAAAATACTTTGGATATATAAACCCAAGATTAATTTGTGCCACAGTGATTGCAATAGAAATCTATGGAAAAGAAAAGCATACCATATCATCTGTCAAACATGGCAGAGGCACACATACATGGTCATGTCTGGCTGCCAGTGGAAGTAGCATTATTGATGATGTGAAAACTGATAGAAGTAGCAGGATTAATTCAGTCCAAATGGGCCATCCAGGCATTTTGCAAAAGCAACCCAAGAGTTTCTCGAAGCAAAGAAATGGGATGTTATTAAATGGCCAAGTCGTACTCCCTATTCCAGCCAGGTGGAGCATGACTTTTAGTTACTGAAGACAAAACTGAATGCAGAGACCAACTGAAGATGGTTGCAGTAAAGACCTGGCAGAGCATCTCAAGGCAATGTCTGTGGCGAAGGACTTTTACTCCCAATATTAAAACCAGTTCTTATACGTAAAGCTGGTAGTTTGTTAATTCAGAACTGAAATTGGGCTGCGTATAAAAATGGTTGCAAGTACAAAACACTCAATGCAGTCATTTTGTTAAAACCTCTTGAATTACACCAGAAAGTATGCACTTCACTCTGGTTTGATTTGAAATGCACTGCAGAGATGTACTGAGAGAAATATTTACAAAATCTGCCCTTATTCGACTGCCTTTGCCCCTAACTGTACTTTTATAGAGATTTTCTACAGTCATTGGCTCCAACCTTGGTCTAAGGATGGATAGGAATGCTGTTGTTGAGTATGAGTAAAAGGACTGTAAACTGTTGCATTCCCACTTCTTTTATTATTTTTTGGTAGGTTTTTGCATTGGTTTACACAAAATTTATGTGGACATAAGAAACGTTTCACATGCTGTCATCATTTTCTTGTATGTAGGAATGCATGTTGTACCAAAAGAAATCCAGAGAATACACTGTCTGAGAATTCTGCTATCACCACCATTGCACCCATTTATCTTCCCCTAGACACTCTGACTGTCTGCATTAGTGGTCTCCTGACTCGGCTGATGTTTTGTATCACATGTGGGAACAGAAGTAGTGCCTTCACTACTTCTGTTTCCACAAGTCATGTGGCTTTTAAGCCAGCACAGCATTGTTCTAGATTTTATGTGCGTTTTCCTATGAATGTGCTGCACAATAACACCACAAGTTTGAAACTAGTCAGCTCATGGCTCCCAGGGCATTTTAAACAGAGGGCAGCTTGTGTTGCTTACGTGTTCAGGATGTGTGTAACTGTAAAAGTACTGTGTGTGTGTGTATAAGGGTGGGGGATGGTGCTTGTTGACAGTCTCATGGCGACAGTAGCATATACTTGAAGCCTGGGGGCCAAGCAGTGGCAGAGTTATGTAATCTGTGGGATGTCACGGTTAAAGGAAGCCTAAAGTACCAGAAGCTGTACTGTAGAGACAGCTACAAGAGATTCACTCTCAAACTGAGTAAGGTAGCAGAATGAAACCACATGACTTCTGCACTCACTCCAGGATCATATGCTTTTGTGTTGTCAAAAGAGGAGTATCTGAATACGTCAACAATCAAGATGTTTTTGTAATAAATCACTAACCACTCAAGTCTTTGACTTGTGTGTTTGTTGAGCACATGGCTGTTTGTCTTAGGTAGAGAGCTGCATTTATTAATGGAACAAAAAAGCCTGGACACCTGCCAGTTGGTGAGCAGTGCCGCTTACTACAAATTACATGTTGCTGGAGGAAAAACGAAACTAGTTTAGCTCACTTAGCTGGCTGTTGTTTGACTTTAGAGTGAAAGCTTGTAAATTAATCTTATGTTAGCAAAGAAGACTGATAATAATCTTAAATTCCCTGCAGCAATAAACTGATTTCCACTAGAGGAGGGTTTTTGTTTTTTTTGCCCACAAGGTCTAGCAGAGAGCTCTCAAAAAACACTTGACTTTTTGGTGTGCATGATCATCTTTCTCTCCTAATTTGTTTGATGTAGTTCTCTGCATTTTTTTTTCTGTTTCAATCACAGTCTAGATTTAGTATGTGTATATACACAATGTAAAACTAAACCAGTGATATCTGTTATTCATATTACTGCCTATGCTAGTTGTTATTCAACTTAATGTGAGGTTGCATAATTTCTATTCTTTCTCACTATTTAATTTCCTAGCTCTTTCAAGCACTGTTGGGGTCAGTGCATTGTGATTGATCCCTGTTCACATGCCAAACCACAGTGTCATCACAGTTTAAGTCACTGGTGGGTCATTAACTTTCATAAGGGCCTGAATGAGAACAAGGTGTGTTGTGGAAGGCTCCATTAATATGATGAACTCAGTTCTGCTCAATACTGATTTTTATCTCTTCATAAAATTCCACTTTTAATAGTTTTTATAATTAGGCCATGAATATATGCAGTGGGCATAGTAAAATGGCAACAATTTATAATTTAAGTTTTTGCAAAATTTCAGACTTTTATCAGTACTGTTGGCATTTTGCTTGTAGTCCAATTGCTTCATCTTCAGTTTTTCAGTTCCCCTTTTCTTGTTCAGAGAGAAAAATGTTAAAACCCAAAACAGACTACAACTGCACAAGAGTCTGGGTCAAAGTCTGTGTGGAAAATCCAAAAGACAGAGGAGAGGAGAGAGAGAGGTGATTGTCATTGAGAATGGATCTGTAACTGGATTTGTTAAACTGTGGATATTTGTTCTCGTAGAACGGTGGATCCAAAGAGAACCAACATCTTTACTGTTGGCATGCGAGTAAGAATGTTACTCTCAGGCTGGCTTGAAAGAAACTGCATTTCATCTGCAGATAGGCCTTTGTCCTGCAGTTTGGTATTTAGTTCATTAGTGCAGTCACATCAACAGCAAATGCATTTGAGGGCTCTAGAGTGTTCTTGCATTTCTTCTCACAAAACTCTTAAGTATATATGTTTTTGAGTCCCATATTCTTTTTAACAGTTTGCCCAGGCTGAGCCACCTGACAGCTGTGTGGTAGCCTCTGTCACAACGTTTAGTCTCGTGCTCCTCCGAAACTGCGAACAGACTATCTGTGATTCAGCGCTCTTGCCTTGACCAAGTTAACTATTCATTAACAACATGGTTAATTTTTAGCACTGACTTAGATCACCTGGAGTATAATACAGTGTAAAAATACCAGTTTCTGGGTTCGTTTCAGTCTTTTCATCTTGCATCTGATTCAAAAGTCCAACATTTTTCCCTGTCACATTTGGACAACCATCGGGTAAAACGCCCACGAGTGTGTCCCATTTCAGCCCAAGCCCATCAAAGCACTTACCTTCGTGAACAAATCACTCCCTGTCACTGAGTGCATTGCTGTCAGCGCCTCCATAATCTCAAACTCTTTCATTATCCCACGTACAAAGATGAATAACTGGCTTGTGTTGCGGACATCACAGCTTTTGTTCAGAGCCAAGGATAAAAAGGAAAAACAGTCTGCTCGATCTGTCTTGGTACAGTTCTTCTGAAAAAGAGTACATTCACTCGTGTTCATTTTCTTCTTCCTCATGGCATATTAGCATGGCAGAGTCCACCAAAAAGTCTTTGATAAGATCTCCATCAGAAAATGGCTTACTTTTTAAAAAGTTTTTATGGAAAATCACAAAAATAGTCTTGACTGCTCTATCCCTGAATATGTAAAGCTTGATAAAAAAGTTCTTGTTGCTTTTCTCTGTAATTTCATTTCCCATGAAACCCCAAAACAGTAAGTCATTCTGTTGGAGTTTATCCAAAGAGAAAAGACTGTTTGGTGGTTGAAAAGGGACAAACTGGGTGATGTATATTTGTAGCCTGTTTTTTTGTTTTTTTGTGCATATTAAAGTTTTCAGGAGAACATGTTTGCTGGAACGATTGCAGAACCTTAACATTGACCAAGTTGGTTGGTAACTTTTTGTCTTTAATCACTGACGAAGCCCAACCAGCTATCAGAGTCTCTGACACATCCTTTGTGCACTTGGGAGCTTTACATGAATTTCCATTAAGACATTCAATGGCATGGTTGTATTCATGAATTGCATTTATGCAGGCATCTTATTTTGTGGGTTGGATTACATGTTTAATTTCATATGTTGGCTGGCTCTTACACATGTGCTGAGGCTAATGCTGGTCTCCTGTTTGTGGTGATTGTTTTTAAAGTTTAAGCTTCTTTTTCATCACACCAACTTAATTAAATGTTGAATAATGTAATGCAGTAACACTCTAGTTAATGTTGTAACACACAGGGATCATTTACTTTGAATACTGTTAATTGGAGCCAGTGACTTACGACAAGTGTTTATACATTAATGTTGCTGTCATCTATCTTGCATCCTTGTGGTGTTAAAAATGATCAAAACTCTCAGTTACCACACTTTCTTGCGTATTGCATTTGTGCACTTTCAGCTTGACTCCATTCATCATCAGTGCCCTTGTGATTATTGATTCACTGGTGAGATGGGGTGAGTGGATTGTGTAGCGCAGTGGTACATTAAGCTGCTCAGACCAGCTAAAAAATCAGATCAGGTATGACCTTGGTTACCTGGTCCAGAGACATAGAAGTCTGAAATTCTCTTTTCATATACATACACCTTAGTTTCTGTCTCTATTTGCCAGGGTTTCTCTAACTTTAGCCGGAAGGGGATAGCTTAGGATAAGAAATGAATAATATCCCTAATAAATTAGTCAGCTGATTTCCAGCAATGCCTTTGTTCACTTTTTTTAAAATGTTTGCCTGGGCCTATAAAACAGACCAACAACATTAAAATGCGACAACAAGACTGCACATACCGATGATATTTTGTTATATTTAATTGCACCTTTAAAGGTGTCCCTCGAGTCCTACCTCCTATTGGTTTAACCTTTCCCCACAGAAATCACAGAAACCGGATTACTAGGATTACTAAAATGGAAAAACATTCAGCAGTTCCCCCATAAAGAACCACTGAATGGTGAAAGACTCATTTCAAATTAAATTTGTCAATTGTTTACAATTATTCAGTCCTCAAAGGAAAATGTAGTTTGACTGTATCACGTTTGAAGGACTACTTCAGGTCAGTTGAAATTTGACCACTGTTAAATCTGAAGCCTATAACTGAGGCAGTGTTAGACAATGTACAAAACATGCAGTATTTATGACCTGATTTTAAGGTATTTTGGAATAGATTTGGTTTTATTTATTTAAAAAAAAAAAAAAAAAAAAGCAAATGGATCTCTCCCATCAAGTATGTTATGTATAAATGACAGAGGGGAAAGTAACCATGTTAACTGCTGAAACATGTTTTTAAGACCAAAAAGGGAAAAAAAATCAATAGTATATTGAAACTGTTGTGGCCTTAATGTCGTTCTGCAGAATCAGCAAACACCTACAAGTCGCTTGACATGTCTTTCAACATAGACTAGCTGGAGGACTCCCACAGAAGCACATGTCTGAGGAAAAAGGGCGTACGAGAAGAGCTCTTCAGACAGCACAACTGAAATCAAACAGAAGAAAAAAAATGCACTGCTGTGCTTTACCTGTCCGTTCGTAGAAAAAAATAACCGAGATACTACTTTGTTCATTTTAACTTTAAAAACAAAGTCATTTCTAGCTGAAAATAAGCCATTCCTACTTACACTTTTAAGACAAGAAGACAGAAAATTGTGCCTCTGGGGATGGTGCAAAGTTCAGTTCAGTGTACTTTACAGAGTTTTCTAGTTTGCTGTAGCATTCCTGCTGTATCTGACTGATATAACTTCTTTAAACATCTTGGGGAGTCTGGACAAATGTTTTTTAACGAGGTTCAGCCAGACGTGGGTGTCTGGATGACCTGGGTTCTATTCTGAAGATTGTTACCTCTGTGGGTTGCCAGTGGAGCAGCAGTGACTGATGCTAGCCTCCCAGTATTTACTGAGAGCAGAGACATACAGCCCACTCACGCACAACAGTAGATACATCAGCATGGCACTAATAACACAATCCCTGTAAGGAATCTGTGTGTGTGTGTGTGTGTGTGTGTGTGTGTCATCCATACTAGAGCCTCTTTGTGTCAGTGTGCTATTGTGGGCTTATCTAGACTAATTAGGTTCTTGTAGTTCAGCTCATTTCATGGTAGGTTGACTACTTTCTTAAACATGAACTGTCTTCACCTTTCACTTTGCACCCTTTTTAATGTCAGCTTCCCCCTTATTTCTTTGCCTCTTATCTCCCCTAGGCCCTTGATGAAGGCTTTTAAAAGTTTTATGAAAAGTTCTGGTCCTCAAGTGTCCTGAGCTGAAGGTAATAAGCAAAAGAAGTGATAGGTAGATGAGGTAAAAAGATTAAGGAGATGAAATGGCAATATTTTGTGGAATAGTGTGCATAAGTATGCATGCACACTATTTCCTTTTGTTGTTGTTGTTGTTGTTGTTGTTGATCTGAAAAAAAAATGGTTTGGTCAGATGGTCTGTAAAGAATTGCTGGATAACAGTTTTTTTCTCATGCAGAAAAACAGAATTTATTGGGATGGCTAAAACTCACTTGACCTTGATGCTCGATTGCTAGCAGACCTTGGGTTGTCATCCAGACTGATGAGTCTCCAGTGCAAGTTGAGCATCCAGCCATGGAGTGAGTGTGATTTGGGAAGTCTTTGTCCTCTTCTGTGACCTAAACACAAAACCTGATATCCCAACTGATTTCTTTTCTTTTTTGGGGGCCAGAGTATTTGGATAAAATGGCTTTAATCAACTTCATTTTTTTGGTATCCATCCATCTTCTTCTAGTGATGTGGTGGTTAGCTCAGCAACCTTACAGCAAAAAGGTCCTGTGTTCCAATCCTCTCCACACCTCTCTAGGGTGTGTCCTCCCTCTTGCCCTATGTCAGCTGGTATGGAATTCAACCCCTTGCATCCTGATTTATTATTACACTTGTTGAAGTTATCACTTTTTAAACTAAATATTTCTGATAGAAACACAGGGACATAATTACGCATACCCATAATGCAGCATCCTTATGTTTTGTTGTCTAATACATCTTCTCACTCATACAGGACATACACATGGATGCAGCAGGTGTAGCTGATAGATGAAAGGCTTAGGTGCTCTGCAGGTTGACTGTGCTGTGTTTGGTGTTGTGCATACAAAGCCATCCCCTGCAGAGATGGCCAGCCTGTTTGGTCCAAGAAAAATAGGAACATAATAAGCATGGGTTGGGTGTACATCTTTTTTTAACCAGCACATACTGCTGAAGTTCTGAAAGCTGTATTTGTTGTACTTTTCTGTAACTAAACTGTTTATGAGGATTTCATCATCTAGCAGCTTCTTTTGTCCAAGATACATTTTATTTCATGTTCGTTCAGTTTATCATCCATTTATTCTTCATAAGTGGTAGTCCTGTGTGCTTTTCAGCTACTTGTGTGTGTGTGTGTGTGTGTGTGTGTGTGTGTGTGTGTGTGTGTCTTTAGTCTTTTTTTCCCCCAACAGAAAACAGTAGGGTGCTTTTTTTCACAGGAATCTGATGATTTGTGTGGTGGAGGCAGTGTGTAGCTGGCTTGGAAGACTCCCTTCAGCTCCCTGTAACTCTTCACTCTTTGGCTGCTGCTTGTGAAACTCTGCTATGTTTAGGGCTCTTTGTTTAGGACAGAGTGTGCTAACACGTAAAGCAGATAGGAGATGGGAAACGAGGCACTGTGCAGGTTTTTTTTTTTCTTTTTGAGGAGGGAGGTTCACTGTACCTTGCAAGCTTAGACAATACATTTGACTGCTGCAGTTTATTTTTGCTGTTTCTGAATGTTGTGGAAGTGTTGGTGGCCCAAATACGCCAGAGATGAGGTGATGTGGCAATGATGTGGCAGGTAATTATTTGTGTAGAGAACCACACAACACATGTTTTTGGCATCGTGTGCCCTGACCATATGTATTAGCTCTCTAACACAGCAAAGATGTCAGTGCAATTTCCTGTGTACATGGAAAAAGTAATCTTCATGGTGTTCTCAGCTTTTGTTTTGTGCAAACAAAGCTTGTACCCCACATCCTTCCTCTCATCTGTACAGTGTGAAATGAAGGGAGAAACACAGAACGGAGGAAAAAAGAAGAGCTGTAGCACAGGAGTGAGCTTGCCCTCATAAAAGTCAACCATCCATATAATTAGCTGATGTGCTGTTTTTGTTAAAATCTGAGCTTTCACAGGTATTAATAATCAACATTAGTTACTGAATGAAATTGACTTTCCAACAAGTTTATGTGGCTAAAACCTCCATCTGAAGATACTGAAAATAGAAATGCTCAAAGGGAGAAAAATACTTTTACGGCCTGTATCTGGTCTGAATAATAAGGGTCGTTTCAGTACAATTCATTTTCATTACACAGCGTACCGACACTCTTTGATTACTAAAAAGTCTGCCAGTGCGTTATGATTCCGGACATTTCACAAAGCTGTGTTTCTCAATCTGTCACACCAATTTGTAGGTAATAACAACCCTCCTTTGGGGTAAGGAGTTGCCAGATCAAATGAAAAAGAAGCCAAGCACTGTCAGTGATGAGAATAATTGATCTTATGGAAATGTGTTATTTATTTAAAAAAAAAAACAAAAAAAACCCCTTTTCATAGACGGATCAGTTCATGATTCTTTAAAATCTGCCCCCACTAAAGACGTGTAATGTAATGCATTACAATCTGTCATGTAATCGGGTTTAGAATAAGAGAAGGCAACCAGGAAATAAGCTGCTCCCGTTTAGTTTTTAATAAAGCGTGACCAATAAATCTGCCAGGTCCACATCAGTTCATTGCCGTTACATTGGTGTCAGCCTGCACAGTATATCATCATTGACATGAAATTGAAGTAGAGGAAAATCTTTTCTTTTCTATAATCGAATGTGTAAAAAAAAAATTCAGAATTGCATCGTGACATGTCCTTCAAGAAGATTGCTTTTCAGTTCAGGAATAGTCTAGTCTTCAAGCACTATGGACCAAACAGGAGATTGTTACTATAGCCTTGACAGTTATAGACTAGTATTGTTTTCACCTTTTGAGTCCTACTGTAATGGAAGCCATCACAATGAGTACTGTGGATGGATTTATATAACCTTATTCTATAGACAGGCTTGTCATGGTATATATTTATTGTACACGTGTGTAATTAACATGAACGACTTCACTTATTGAATTCTCTTTAGTTTACTTCATGTTTACTTTGAGGTGATAAACAGTAGTTTCTTAGATATGTAGTGGCTGAATGTTAAATCAGAGTCACTGTAATTGCTAAGAAGGCCTTGGATTAACAGATCATTTTTGTAAAGAACTTTGTGGTTTTATCTTCAGGGACTCATTTGTATATAACAAGAACAGGACAATGCACCACACACTTCTCTGCAGGGGATCTCTGCTGTTAAATCCCTGGTTGCTTGATTCTGTACAGTTCCACCTGTTCTTTGTTGGATAAAAGTCATCATATATGGACGTACTAAGGTCACTGTTGGCTGAATGCTACACTATTATCCTGGCTTTGTGCCTTCTCTAAAGTTTATCATGTGTTTGGCTGCAAACTTTGGCACATCTGCAAAAAGTATCTAGTCGTATAAGAACATATGCACATAATGCTGCCAGATGGCATATTTTAGAACTGTGGGTGTAGTTAAGCTGCTTTTACGAGTTCAGTGATGTTCTTCGATACATTTTCAAAATTAGTCATTGATCATCCTTTTTTAAATGAAGCATATTGTTCTATTTTATCCAAAATATGTCTTATGTATTTTTTTCTGTGTTTGAAGTGTTAATGCAAATTAACACTCCTAACACTCCCTGAAATTTTTGACAGCAGACAAAAAACTTGACACCTACAAAGTTTGTTGACTAAAACAGATTTCAGTGGTGATAAATGACAGCTCTGAGAGTGGATGGGTCTCCTGTGTGTAAATTTACAGATGCAGCCAGTAAATATTTTAGTCAAGAGCTCCTATGTGACTCTGTGTTGATGCTGCCTGAGATGCATGTCATTATTATTAATAATAAGAAAAGGAGGAGTATTTAGGGCTTCAGCTTAGACTGGGAGAGGAGCAGACCAGGGAGAGCAATGGATAGTGAGGCACAGATGATAGTGAGAAAAAGGGAGTGAAAGATCTCAGGGGTCCTGATCTCTGATAGTGTTTACTGGAAAGAATGAGGGTTTGAAATGGAAAGTAAAAGCTGGAAAGTTGTTACTGTTGTTAAGAACTTGAGCTATGAACTTTTTTTAAATGTGGTTTTTTTTGGGGGGGGGGGGGTCTCTATGGCTTCAGTATCTGCAAAAAACAAAAACAAAGATGCTCTGCTAGGTTGAGATCAGGTGACCGACTTGGCTGTTGAATATAAGTTCTTTATCTAGAGAAACTTTTACTTTGCTTTTGCAGTGTGTCCTGCATCTTTATCCATTTGCACTGTGAAGTGGCGTCAGTTTTGCAGCAGCCGTCACACTATCAATAAACACTAGTGGCTCAGTTCTACTGGTCATACATTCCCATGCTATATTATTGGCTCGATCATTTTAGACAGAGGATGTGGTATGGTTTGGATCCGTCCAAAGAGTTAGGTCTTTTTCCCCCTAGACTCTACATCCCCTAATTGGTGTTTCCCTGCCCAAGTGTAATCTGGTTTTCCTGTTTCTGGGTGCAGACAGTGGTTTAGACCTTGTTGTTAACTGTGTTTACATTCATGAAGGCAAGGATCTCTTGATTGTATACTTTGATAATGCCTAACATTCTCGACTTGATAGATGTTGGGAAGGTGTCTTTTTTTGTTTGTTTGTTTTTTCCCTTCTTCTTTCCTCTTTTAAACCAACTATGCAATCGTCCACTTTAGTTGTCTTCTGTGGTCTTTCTGGCCTTTCACTGTTGCTGAGCTGGCCAGTGCATTCCTTCCTTTAAAGATTGTTGATTTGGCCACTTCTGAAGTTTTTGTTATCTCTGCATAAGGTTTGTTTATTTTCAGCCTAATGATGACTTCCCTCTCTTGTGCTGATATCTCTTTGGCTCTCATATTGAAAGTTTCACTTAAGGATACAAAATCAAGTTAAGCACTTGGAATAAACTGTAGATCTTTTATTTGCTTAATTTGTGATGTAATCCAGTGTGAAGAGGCCTCACCCTGCCATGAACCTGCTTTTGAGTCAGTTGTTGTGTTACTTTGGAGTATTGAAAATTTGGGACTATGGATAAAATCAACCGTAATTACCAAACAGTCGATGTAATACTTTCATTAAATCCCTCAAGTTAAAGTGTTCAATCAAAACCTGATTGTTTAATTTAAACTCCACTATAGTGGTTCACAGAGACAAAATGGTAAAACTTGTAATTGTACTTGTACTCGTAACTGCCCGGAGACTTTTGGATCTAATTGCAGATGGCTTAATTATTTCCTTGCCACAGTTGATCCTTGAGTTGTGCTTGTAGGATTCTTTGTGATTGTTTCACTTTGTCTGACTTAAGACTTCAATAAGCTGGTGATATCTTTGCATACTTAAGGTCATATAAATTGAAGTGTATTATCTGAAATTGGATGTTTCCTCCAGAATATTGTTATCTGTGGAGTCCTGGTTTTGTGGCAGTTAAGAGACTCGTTTGTTCTACTTCCTCGTGCTGCTCATGTATGTCTTCCCTTCATTTACAATTCCTTTGATGGTCAGAATAATTGCATAAATAAAACATCTGTCTGTGCCAAATGGGCTGATCAATTTGTGGATGTCCACTTGTACTTTAACCTTGTGTGCACACACAACGAAATGCATCCAATCTTCAGAGTGTCCAGTATTTTCTTTTAATTCCACCACCAGTTTGTAAACTTGCTCCAGAGACAGATAATGAGGCAACATCATGAAAAAGTTCTTAGTACATTTTTTAATTTAGTTATATTTACACAGTATAGGATATACAATTTTCTTTATATTCGACTTTTACTATTCCATTTCTGAGACATCTGTTGTCATCTTTACATAACCTTTTAAGTGGATGGGGAGTTAATAAAGCCAAAAGCATGCTGTATTCGAGCTAGCATTACAGACAAATACACACACATAAAGAGCTGTAAGAATGAAATTGCCATGCGATAACCCCGGGGGACTCATCTGCCTGGCTGAAAAACCTTAACAAGAAGCATGATATTTCTTTTCTGCTTCAGCAGGCCCTTTCTCTGGAGCTGTCCAATTATCTTTTGTTTAAATGTCTTTACTGTATAGTAGCTAGTGTGTGTGTGTGTGTGTGTGTGTGTGTGTGTGTGTGTGTATTTAAATTGTGTAAGAAATTAGCTAAGTGTAGGATTTCTGAAAAATAAATGAAACTGGCTTATCAATGAGACATTAGAATGAAGCGTCTGGCAAGCAAAGATATTTTTATTATATAATAATACTGTTGTGTTTCCAGTTTAGATCATGTTTGAAACTACAGCTCACCTCACTCAAAACTAAGACATTAACGTATGTGATGTAAAAACGTCTACTGTTATTTAAAAACGGTAAATACAGCCAATAGTTATATATTTTTTTGGCTGTTATTCCCAAATTAATGCAATTACAAGATGAGTCCCAGATGTACTGCTGACCCCATTTTTATGCATGATATGAATATTTTAAACCCTATACTGGATATATAGCTTTTCTAGAAATTTAAACTTAATGACCACAAGAAGTGCTGTTCATCTCATTAACTTTCCATCTTTCATATAAGACAATGTTTTAATAGCCCACAGCTAACTCTGTATAACTGGGCAGATGTCATAGTACACTGTAACATCCACACATCTCTTTGCATTGTTTTTAGTCCTACTGCTTCTGTGCTGGACTTTCCCTGTTGGTGCAACTCATGCAGCTCCTTCACACACAACGACTGCAGACAAAAGTAGTAACACAAAGTTTGTCCAAATGGGATTATTTCATATTCAGTCTCAAGAGATCAGTTGTTGAATCATTAACCTTAACAAGCCATATGCTGACTTTAGTTAGGTTAGTGGCATCTAACCAAGAAGCATAATGTGCAGCCTGAGAACTAAATCACTCTACAAGCTTTTTCTTTGTTTTCTTTGCCTGTTTTCTTAACTGACAAAAGTGCAAAAGGTTGTTAATGTTTTGTGCATGGTACCAAATGTTTTAATTACTAGGACTGCAACTAACTATTATTCTTTTATTTGTAGTCTGCCCATTTTTCATCGATTAGTTGATGATTATTTCAATAACTCTTATGTCCACTTCCTATGGGGAAAACCTCCAGTTCTAGGCTCCAGTGCCTCACCTGCTCAAGTCTGCCCATCTGTAAATATCACCCTGTTTCTCGTCAAATGAAAATGATGACCCAGGAAAAATTTTAAAGCTGCATGAGCCTCTTTACAGGACAAACTCATCTATATGCTGGTGCCTAATACTAGTTCAACAGAACACAGCAGAGGCTCTGAAAAAGATCTTGCATGATCCATGAGAAGTTTCTGACAGGCAAGCTAACTTAACTCTCTAAAACTGTTTGTGCACTACAGTAGTTGTTGTCGTGAAAGGAAAGCTCCACTTTACACAGTCTGCAGATAACTGTTTTATTCTGTGAAATGCTTTCACATTTTTTAAAGTCTCTTTCTCCATTTTCTGCCATCCTCCTGTTTTGTCGTTTGCGCTATTTTTCTTCTTCATTAGTATTGAGTGAAGTCTTGGCAGACAATGTAGGCAATACTCTCCCCATAGCTTCCTATAGTTACAAAAGCACATTTCCGGGGTTTTAGAATAGGATGTGTCGACAATAAAATTCTGCGTTGATGAATTTTCATAGTTGACGATATCTCTTATGGTGGCAAGTTGTTGCAGCCCTTTTAATGACCTTGTGATCACGGCCTGGTCTTTAATGTATCAGCCTCTAGAGAAACAAGTAAAATCCTGGGACTTCTTTTTTTTCACACTTTGTTGTATCTTTTCTTTTTTTCCGAGAGGCCAATATGTTTATCTTATATTAGATGTTCCATTTCTTTGTACATTCCCTCATATCCATTCTGGTAGTTTTGGCCAGGAATTTGCTGACATCTGTGAATCTCTGACTGATATTGAGACTTTGAGACATACAAAAACTGCAGTGAAAAAGTAGCCAGAAAATGGGAGCCGCAAATACTTTTTGACATCTAAAATGAAGATAACACTGTATATATTGTTTTTTACCTTTTTGTGAACAACTAAGGTGTGTTGCTTATGAAATCCATGAAGTGCTACAGAGAAAATTACATTTTATTTATGTAATTAACACATTTTGAACTCTTAAAGAAATATAACAAAAGGAAAGACGCCCAGCTGAACTAAAATGATCCATGTAGCAAACAAAAACTGTTGTGAGCCGCCACCCTTATATCGCCTTTGGACTTTTGGAGCCTTGACCTGACACCCGCAATCACGCCTCGCCGCCTTAACGTCTGTGCTATCTGTGCTGTTGTTGGTATATGTCGGGCTGTGCGCTGGAAAGCTACAGCCGGCTGTGTGCGTACAGCAACCGTGTGTGAAAAGTGGTCAATAAAGAGATGCTGAAAAGCATGTTGATGGAAACATCGTCGGGTCTGCTGTGATATGTTTACAATGGGACTTCTGCTCCTGAACCTCTGCGCACAGCGTCTGCAAATCGGGGCTGTACGAAGTCACTTTCATCTTTACGCAGGACTGTAAGCTGTCATCTGTGCGGCGTGAGCGGTGTTTGTTTTTAACATAGTTCACGGTGGAGAATAGCTGCTGACATAATGTGGATCCGAAGATCCATAACTGGCCTACCTGGGGTTGAAAGTCTCTATAAATGCACGGCATTTCAGCGGTTACACCGGCTTCCGCGAGTGTGACGCTTGAGCGATGAAAAAATAATAAAATATAATTTTATTTTCATATTTCAATGTTACAATAATCTTCCAATTTAGAACTACAAGTTAAAAAATAACTAACACAAATAAAATACACTTCAGCTAAATACTTCTAATTTATTTTCCCAAACCGCGCGGAGCCGCACTATAAGGACTAAAGAGCCGCATGTTGCCGACCCCTGGTGTAGGGTCTCAGAAGGGTTTGCTTTACCTAAGACTTTGGATTTATACTTCTGTGTTAAATCTATGTTAGGCAAATGCGTTACCCACTATACCTATGAAAAAATAAAATGCTGCTATCAGCGTCTTCTTCTTTTTTTCCCCCAAACTGTCAGCTGTAAAAATATGTTCTCATTGCTCATGGAGAAGAATTGGCTTGTTAACCTTCTGTAAGTGATTGAGGCTGGGACTGAAAATTATTGATTAGTTCCTTTTGCAGAAAAGCCCTTTCAGCTCTCACAGTAAATATTTGGTTGGCTCTCTCCAGCCAGCCCTGAGTTTAGAGAACAATGCATACAACATATGCTGAATAATGCTGTGGCAAAGCAAATATTTAACATTCGGTCTCCGTCACTGCCTCTACACATAAATAAATAGACTTAAGTAGAACTGCTGAGCTATTCATTCCATCTCTGTGAACTGTAATCATTGTCTCAAGTTTTACCTTTCAATTTCCTTTCTTTTTTTTCTTCTTTTGTTTGGGGGGGGGGGATTCCCTGATAATTCATAAATTAAGAACTCCAATATTAATGTACATCATCTTGTATTCTTTTGTAGGTTGCACTCTGCTACAACCTTACAAAGCTGTATCTCTGCAGATATGCTGCTGCTGCGTCTCCATACTCTTACTTTGTGCTCCTTTTAATATCTCCTCAGTGCATGCAAAATTTAAAGGGAGTGGGAATAGTTTAACACAGTACATGCAGAAATATAGTGATATGTTACAAATTGTGGATGGATGGAATGATAATCCACATATCCCTACGACAACTCTACTCATTATTCTACTTGTCTTTTGATGTATTCTAATTATTATTTTTTATCCCGTACTCTGCAGAAATATTCCGTACTTTGATATGCTCAGCATGTGGTGAGCCATAGCTGTCTTAGAAGGAGCAAAGAAGGTTTAAAAACCTATAAAAGGGAAAGCTTCTCTGTGAAAAGCTGGAATAATGCATAGCACGGTTGATACCATCAGATGTAATGAATTCGGAGGCGAATTTGATTCAATGGTCCTATGCTTGCTGAGCCTGATGTTTCTTACATAATTTTAAAGCTGCTAAGTATTGATTTTGAAGTGAGGCACGTGGAATTGCTGAGCCAGTACATTTAGAGTTAACTCTATCAATCTCTTTAAAGGGAGAATGGATTTATCTTTGGCCCCAAAATAGAAAAGAATTTTGCCTTTTAAGCACGTCCGATTGTAGCTACAGTCTTTGAGAAGATGCAAGGTTGAATTTGGAACTGTGTGGTGTTATGTATTTTTAGCCCTTGCTGCAAATTTTCTGTATGTAACAAGGAATTGCACCACTTTATATTTACAATAACGATGCACTATTTCAATCAACAAAATTTATTTTGAACATGCTTTGCTAGGGAGGTTAACATGGAGAATGATTTGTACTCCCTGAGTAATATGTGCTTAAGGCTAATTCTACGTGAGCCAGCTTTAGCTCTTAACAGTGTGCAGTGCTTATGGCGGTGATTGGGACAGTATCCAAAACAGTCTCCTAGAAATTCTAACTTAGTCCTTAGTCTTTCTAATCCTTTAACTCTCGAAGGCCACAAATGAGCTGCAGACTGAGTGAGAGAGTGTAAGCAGGAACAAATGCTGGAGAGAATGAGTGACGTTATAGAGCAGTCATGCTATGCTAGATTCAAGCAGCGCAAGAGCATGGGATTCTGAAGTACTGCAGGTCGCCAGAGGTTTTGTGCACATATATCCACTGTGCTCCTTTACTAATGTTTCTAATGCTGGAGTATTTGGGCGTTGGTACTATGTTTATTTGCTTGTTTATGAGTCTATCCTTGTGAGTTCATTGCAGTCAGCCCATTAGATGTGGATCAGCTTTGATGCAAATAGACAGCACTGAATCTACTAAGCTTGAGTAATTGGACCTTGTGGGGAACATCAGACCCACTTCTGGAAAATGCACACACTCATTACAGCACAATCACACTCATGTAAATGAACTGCTTCCCATAATATCACTCTTTGTAACGGTTATCTGACAAAAGGCTAATCTTTTGAGATTAGAATAATGGCTTTTTTTGGACAAGCACTTTCTTTTTTGCAATTGCAGAAGACACAGAGATGTCAAGGTCATTGAGATTGCTTTGATCACATGCTTAGGGAGTGCCATGTTGTCACAGAAGGTGAGCAGGGCATAGTCAAGTTCCTCCACTAACTTTCAACTTATTTAAACATTTTGTAATTGTAGAATTTTTATACAAGGGCTGCACAATTATGGCCAAAATAAATGCGATTGTGATTATTCAGTGATTTGATGGTAAAAAAGTTACACAAACATTACATTGCTCTCACATCCACGTGAATCCAGATGGAATGCGAACGGTTGGTTATTTCAGTGCATTTTTGTGAGCTGTGCAGCTCTATACAGTGTGCAGGCTCAGTTTTGTGGACATTTGAGTTGATGTTAGGCGATTCAAGTCTTTATTCATTAATTATACTGCAATTTGTGCTGTGTTTTCAGGTAGTTGAATTAAGTTAGCTGTGTTTCTTTTGTAGCGCTGATTTCTTCCTGGTTAATGTCCCTTCTGCTAAATCTGCTGTATTTCCAAACAACAGGTCCTCAAAGTGGAGAATGTTCTATCTCTGTGGCTTCTGCTCTGCTGCACATTTGAGTTTTGTCTGCTTTTTAATACAGTATTACTTGTCCAAGCCAGTCCAGGAAACTTGGTGAAGCGTCATGGTGAAGGAAGCCGCTGGGATTGACTCATACAGGCGTGTTGTTTGGTGGTGATTTTGGAAGTGCTTGAATCACTTTTGCTTTTATTTTCAGTATCACTCAAACGTGTTAATCTAATTGTGGGAAACCAAAATTTTGATCAAGATTAAAATGTGATTACTTCTACAGCTCGGCTTTGTATTATATATTCCATTCACCTCCATCATAATGGATAGGTCAATATTTACTGGGAAGTAATTAACTAACTATTTAACATAGAAGAGAGCTAGGTTTGTGTATTCATTGTTCCATGTAGTATTGCTCTGAATGTGTCTCTTCATTATGCAGAGGCAAAGTCAAAAGCAGAAAATATGCAAAAGGTTTCAGAAACCTTATTACTGTATATTAGTGTCAGAATAATTGTGGTGGGTGCACAGTTGCAGTTTCTTAGACCCATCTGTTTAGCCACAATTTCCTTTTCTAATTCTGACTTCTAATATTAGCCCCATAATGTTTTAATCCACTCTGTGGCATCTGGAACGCTGAGTTTTTATGTAATTGGCGAATTCTAATTACATTTGAAAGTTTGAAAATAAGCTTTTAAAAAATGTTAGCATAATCTTATATGAAGTTGGGGTTACAAACTTGAAGCATATAAAGGAAAACACCTTTTTTATGCTCTCTCCTCCTCATAACTAGCACGCTTTACTGTGTCTAACATGCTCATTTTTACCTTGCTACTTTTGAACAAGAACGCTCTATAATCAAGGCATTTCGTGGTGGTTGTGAAATGACTGAAATGTAGAGTTGCCAGAGAAAAGCATGAAATTGGAATTTGGCCTTGTCTGCTGAACTTATCAGAGTTGCAAAATGAAATGGAAAATATAATCGAAACTAGGCTGTTAGTTTTCTTTTCTGCGATTATATCTAACAAAAAGGCAGAACACCTCTGGGACATTATGACACAAAGCTGGTTTTCTGTTTTCTGTTTTTTGTACATGATGATTAACAGTTTTATTTCCAAGAAACTGTGATGGTTTCTTTCTAACTGAGCTGTCGTGCTCATACTCTAACTGAATAAGCGGGGGTAAAAGGAGATAGCTAACCCTCGTCGTGTCTTTGATCACGTCATATTGAGTTTTCCTTTTCTGTGATGGCTCTTTGATCGTCTTCTTTACTCTCCCCACCCATACCCTGACATCTTTTTTTAAATTTTTTTTTTTTATCTTTGACCTTCTTCTTGTATTCAACATCTGTTGGCCTTCATCTCTCGTTTATCCTTCATTCAGAACTTTCTCACTGTGTTACTGAGGAAAATGACAAGTCTTTTGATGTAAAGCAAAAACAGGCTTCCCTTAGAAGATGAATGATTATAACATGTTTAACACTTGAATTCACTTTATGAAATGGTTTAATTGTCTCGTGATTAGTCAATGATTAAAAGAAGGGGTTATAATACATTTAAATTGCTGAAGTCATTACTGAAGATGCAGAGGTTATAGGGGCATGCAAAGTAACTGTCAGAAAGCTATTGTAGATTTGCTGTAGTACACCCTTACACCACTAGTTGAAGAATAGCTATTAAATGATACGGAGAACTCTTGCAGTACTCTAACTGCATCTTGATTTCTGGAGAGATTTACAAGTTTTTAAAAATTAATCTTGAAAGGATTTAGACTGTGCTCTTCTAACTAAAGTGCAGTAAGTTGGGTACACACAGCATCCTCTGAGCAACGACTAGCCTATGAAGTTGTAGCAATGAGCATATTTTAGGTGTAACAGTATATACAAGGTACTCAGTAAGCTAATAGGGTTTTTTGTTTTGTTTTTTTTAAAGGTAACAAGCTTCCAAGTGCATCAGTGTAATGTTGAAGGTTGTTTGACTGAAATTGCATCTCCACTTCAGCCAGTTGGTTATGGGTGAAAACAGCTCTGTTTCTTAGCTCCTAGTTAAATAAACTGGCGACAGTGAACCCTGTGAGCTCTCTCTTTGTCTTGCGTTTGTTATTGTAAACAAAAGCTGGTATGCACATGATATTAATTTATTATATGTTGAAATGATGAGAGACTCAGAATCTACCAGTGCACACTTGCCTATATTTGTATGATTTCTTGGTGTAAAACTGTATCAACTGAATAACTACTACTGAGGAACAGAGCCTCATGACCAAAGCAATACAACGACTTCCACCATGATATTGGTTTTCCATTCTAATGAGACATTGAATCCAGCTTGGTATGTGTATAGCTCCTGACATTAGCAGACACTGCCAGAATAACTAAAACAGAAGAAAATAATAGCATGCTCTGCTGCTAATGTGGAAAGCTGAATAATTGATTTCTAGAGCCAAAAAATATACATTTC
The DNA here is from genome assembly GCF_018398535.1 of Haplochromis burtoni. Taxonomy (NCBI): domain Eukaryota; kingdom Metazoa; phylum Chordata; class Actinopteri; order Cichliformes; family Cichlidae; genus Haplochromis; species Haplochromis burtoni. Next base: position 1,474,828 of record NW_024582450.1, read on the forward strand.
TGTCACAACAGGATAAAGAAGGAAAAAGTTTCTCTGTGCCTGGTTCTGCTTACCAGTCACAGGTTTATTAAAACCTTCGCGTAAAGCTGTGAAAATTCCTTGCATTTCTATATAGTGATGGTCTGCTGTAGGGAAATATCTGAGACATGCTCATCCCAAAGTTGGAGTGACTTGGTTAATACAGGCTCAGAGCTTGGTGCCACCTGTTTTTCTTATCTAACTATACTAATACTGAACACTGGCCTTACTCCAATTACACATTCTGCTAACAAAATAGAAGCAAAACTACCGACCAGCTTCAGAAATGCTTAAAATTTTAAGTATTTCACATCAAAAGTTATTTTGTGTGCAAGCTTTCTTGATCTTCAGGATTTATGATTGATGCCTAAATGTTGGTTTCACCTGAGGTGCTAGTTCATGTGTCTGTTACACATGAACTAGCAGCCAGTTGCATGTCAATGAAAGCTTATAGGTCTAGTGTGGAGACAGTTAATGTAAACCAGAGATTTGTTTGGCATCTGACCTTGTGCTGCTACTTATTGCAAGCCAGCTTTAAACAAACTGACACTGAAACAGTATCCTGTAAATAAGCAATTTTTTCAGTACGAAAGTATGTGAAAATATACAGTGTATACAATGTAGGGCTGCAACAATTCAAGTAATTTGACTCTAAAAGATTTGCAACACAAATGCTTGTTTTTAAAACATTGCTCGCCATGGAAACGCAAGCCACATTTGTGACTAAAACCAGACATGCAATACAAACGTATTTAGGAGCAGCATGTGAAGAAAAAGTTTGGCAACATTAAGCCCACGCACACTGATAACTCAACAGCAGCAGTGACCATGACACTAGCACAGTTCAACTTGGAGTTGGTTTACAAACACATTGCAAAGAAGTGGCGCCGTTACTGAGAAGGTGAGCTCAGACTGAGTGATAGAAAATGTGTTTCTCATGTCCAAAACAACAGTGCTGTACTGGGAAAAGCCTGGCTTCATCAAATCACCCGATCGACCAACGCTGATGTGAAGAAAAGCAAACTTTGTCGTGTGATTGTGTGGTGACCACTTACAGAGCCAGTCCTCAATTGCCCCTTTATAATGTCTTAGGAGTTAGCTGGCCAAATCAATACACGTGAGAAGTTGGCTGCTGCAACAACAAAAGAGCCTAGCATTGCTCTGTTCTTGTATCATTACAAATGTGACACTATAACTGACCAATTAAGCTTTGTTTTTGTTTGCCTTTTCCCTGGAACATGAGAGCTGATGAGGCATGTAAATGAACAAGTCTGTTGAGAAGGCAGTGAAAATTGGAAGGTAATGGTCTCTGTTTTCACTTTGCTTTGATCGATTAGCTTTAGAATAACAAACAAAAGTTCCTGAATAAAGTGCCTGTTCGCTGTTGTGGAATAAGCTGACTGTTTTCTCAAATTGATTTTTTTAACATCCAGGATTTTTGACAACAACCAAAATGATTTGTAAATAAGATTGTAGCGCTCTCAGATGACCTTCAGCTCTAGACACTGAATGATGATGGCAGATTTGCATCAAGACGTTAAAGCCAATGTCAGAAAAATCAGTGCATATGTATAATGGCTTTGCAGCTCCATAAATATAGTTCATTATTCATTTATTTTAATGACTAATATAGACTGAGTGGTTTTGAGTGATACACATAGGCAGTGATAGGCAATATAAGACCTGCACCACCTTGCAATCTTAACCTTTAAGAAGATTCACCAGACACAACTTTATTATTCTCAGAAAAATATTTTTCATTCACAAACATTAAGGATGAGTTTGATTAATAGCATTGTTGTTGAATCCCGCCATATTTATTGGTAGCCTGATTTTATCAGCAGTTTTCATCTGTTTTTATCAATGTTTATAATGGCCATAAAATGAGAATTCAAAAAGTAAGAGATGAGAGAACCACCCTTGAACTATGTTATAAGTGCTGACGTTACATATGTTTTCCACTTGAGTGCACTTCCAATGTTTGCAGCCCGTGTTTGGAAAGCCACAGATGCAACAACTAGTTGACCCAAGCATAATCAGACAGGCTGTAAATGAGTAAAGACAGTTATTATACATAACAAATGTTAGGAAAATCTGTTTGTTTTGTTGTTTCATATGTCTGATAATGCCATATATTCAAATAATATAGATTATTTATCTGTTATTTGTGCAATTGGAACCCAGTTTCTTTCACTTTTGAATACTGGTGTAGCATTTTTTCCTGTTATCTACCCAGTTTTTACATCTAGAAAATATGCAGCTTAAAAGGTGATGTAGACTACAGTTATGTCAAGTAAAAATGAGCTGACTTGAAAAACAGTGGAAATTCCCGATCAGCACAAATTTTTTATTTTGTGTATGTGACATAAAATAAAATTTTTTATGTCAGTAGCTTCATTATAAAGTTAAACTTGTAACAGCCTATATTTGAATGCTGCTCATTTTGTCTTGATTTCACTGATATAAAGAAAGGTATTGCTTGTTTGTCAGTGACGGCTAAATTAGTAAGATTGTTGGACTTCATTGCATCTCTAATTCAGCAGCTGGAGGGGGACTCCAGCTTTATGAATGCTTTCATTTATATGATTGTCTTTTGCAGTGTTTTATTGTGGAAATAAATATTGCAATAACGCTTAAAGAGACAATACAGTTTTGTCTTCTTGGGATTTCAAAGTTTATGCAGCAGAACACCGGTGAGAGATCTTAATAAAACTAATGACACACTTACCCTGAAAGCTCAAGTATCTAATTTGACAATATAGTTCACTCTCTTAAAGATTAATGGGAGATGAGCCTGATCTATTATACAGTTTCCATTTGCACTGTGGCTCATTACCATAATATAATCTAAGGAATACACAGGGTATAACCAAATAATGTTAAGCACTGAATGATACCACAGTTTCAATTGTTTGAATAAATACAGTATAATGTAGTATTAGTTCCCATTTCATGAAAATGCTTTTTGATTGTGTTCTGTGTTTTTCTTAGTAATTCAGTAAAGCAAACACATTTACATTTACATTTTTGAGATGGCCTCTGTGGAACCTGCTAAAACTACTTGTATATGCTTACAGAAAGAATCATTTGCAATGTATTTTAAGTTCAAACACAAAAAGGTGTTCAATATGATGTTTATTGTATATACAGTTCTTTATGTAGCATCTTAAAAAACAACTACAGAAGTAGAAATTGTTCGAAACACGCTTTTCTATTCTACCTGAACACTGAAAATTCTTTATCCTTCCAAGAAGAAATGCCCAACTTTAGAGCAGAAACAAGCAAATAAAAGAGCATGGTACAAAATAATCTGAATTACAGCATCTGTCTCAAATCTACTTTGGGTTGACTTCACAGTCCACAATGTCCATCTTTTATGTACAGTATATGGAACAGACATGTCATCTTGTTCCAAAGGTTTCTTTGTTTTTTTTTTTTAAAGATCTTTTTATCAGTTTTGATTTCCTCCCATTTCGATTGACCCACTTCTTAAACTTTTTTTGGCTCTCCACTGCCCAGCTGTGTCAGGCCTTTCGGCAATCCCTTCTCTCACTGTGATTACAGTGCAGATTTGACTGCAGTATAGTGTGCTTGTGAGTGGCATGCATGTTAATTGTGATAATGAAGGTCACCTAGAGGAGCAACTGGAGTCGCTCTCTGAATTTACAGTACTCCCTGTAGGGAAGTCGCTGCCCGGTGTGAACCTCACCAGGATATCGAAAAACACCATATGCTCCCCACCCACCACCTCACACCTTTTCCAGGCCTGCCACTGAGAAATTCAATCATAGAGCCAAGAGCCTTTTGAGATATGTGTGATATTGTGAGCTCTACTGTCCAAACTTGCATCAATTGAAACAAAGAACAAATTGAACTAAAATAAGCTCTAGAAAGCTTGCCCTAGTCAAAGTTGCAGTCATTCCATTTAATCATGATTTTGCCAAGTAGGAATAGAAATGAATCAAAGAAACGCCACCTTGAAATCAAGCTGCAGGAGATGTGGCAGAAATGATCTCGGCATTTAATTTGTACCTAGCAAACACAATCAAAATAGCTCAGAGTAATCCAGATTGTACACCTGCAGCAAACAAGTTAATATTGATGTTGGTGGAGCTCAATACAGACTCGTGCTGACATTCTTGCCATAATCACAGTTTTTGATGTGGATCCAAGTATGTGGAAGGGTTTTTTGTTGTTGTTGTTTTTCTTGACTTCTTTTTTCATTTATTTTCTCTGGCGGAAGGATCCTCTCTGTATATGATGGAAAAACTCCTGGGATGAATCTCACCATAACTTTGTTTGCCAGTGTGACTTGTATCTAATTTTTTGTTTTCTCAGATCCAAAAGTAGGCAAGAATACCTTAGTATGCACACAATGGGCATGCAATATTGAGATAATTCAAAATATTTTATTTCATAAACCAATACACCCCCCCCCC
>NW_024582450.1:1479304-1518533 GCF_018398535.1 Haplochromis burtoni
AAAAAAAAAAACAAAAACAAAAAAACATTGTACTAAAATTCAAATAACAATGGATACACTAGCTGGTATATTGGCTGCATTGAAACAGATTTGACTTCTTCTTCCCAGCGAGGGGAAAGATCAATGTTTGTCATGAAAAGAAAAGTATAATAAAATGCATGGATGTAATAATGTTAATGACCTGTAATGAGAATACTATTGTACATTCTTTGGATTTGCCTTCTGTTTAAATCTATAAATGTTACTTTCATTAAAACAGTATTTGCTTAACACGAGAGATTTGGTATACTAATAATATATAGTGAGATATCTTCTGTACATCGAGTTTTCATTGCATGTGTTAAGGCCAACACCTGGCAGTTAGACAACTTGATGTTTAGTGCTTGTCATGAGTCAAAGGTTAAACAGGATATTGACTGGCACTTTGTGTCCTGTCACCAGGCCAGAGATGCCAGTCTTCTGTTCAGACTTCCTTTTTCAGCCCTGGGTGGTCTTTACTGTGGTATTTCACATTAAGGGCATGGCATAGCACCCCTGCAGGCTCCCTGACAATGCGGTATCAATACACACTGTGTCAGTAGTGGGATGCCAAGCACACACACATACAAACAGGAGAAAATGCACATTTGTTTGGTTTCTCATATGTTTCTTAAGTAGAATGTGAGAACACCTGAGGTTACTTTAAAGACATGTTTCTTTTTAGTTGTTAGGGTTATAAGATTCTCTCTTTTTTTCCTGCATGACTCCATGCTAAACATGGAAGGAATGATCTCATACTTTAATACCAATCTCACAACCCCCAGCTGTTTTCCTACTGCATGGAACATCATTCATGGGAAGACCAGATGGAAAGCCATTGACTGCGGAAACAAATGAAACTTTTTCCTGCATGCTCACACAATCTGTGCCCTTCAGTAACACCATTTACATGTGTGGGTGTTTGTGACAAACCCTCCTCCCCCCCCAGGGTTCATATTCACTGTGTCCTTTCACTCAGTGCTCTGGAGTGCAGCGTCAGCCTTTGCTCTACAACTGCTATTCAATTGGAGATGAGTTTCAGCTCAAGATGTGGTACAATGTCATAACACTCCGATTTACTCTTACAACCTGAGTCATACTATAAAACTATCAGTTTCAATTAGATGTGTGTTTGGTTTGAGACTGTGAGCTGGAGGAAAGCTGTTTTCTACGTTGGACTGAAAGTCAAAATAAATATCCAGCGTGTGTCATCGAGCCTAATGGATACTTAGTATTTCAGGTCTGCTGTTGTTGATAGTGTCCCAGTATTCACCCTGTTAAGGGTCTCCGATTGATTGATTTGTAATGTCTTTATTACACTTGTGGTAAAACAGTATGCTGCTTGAATTTACTATTATTTTTTTTAAATAACTCGGAGTACAGACTGTTTTACCTTGGTGTTTTCATTTTCTTTAGATTTACAGCACTCTCCAGTTGAGCTGTGCACCTAATTTATTCTTTGGGTATATCTCATACAGATCTAGACTGTATTACAGAGCTGTGTGTCAAGCTGAAACCTGGTTTAATGTATCACTGCACACATGTTCACAGTGTACTGTTGTATGTGTTTATGTGGCCAGATCACCCTCCGTTTCCTCCCTTGACACCTCTGTTATGAATCCTGCATTATTAATCTTTTTCTCCACTCCTCCTTTGTTCCTGAGAACAGGGATGATGAATTTAAACGGAATGAAGGGAAAAGCAATTAATTTTCTCACCCATGTAATTTGAATAAACTTTCCCTTTTCAATTGACTTTAACTACCGAACAAATGGGCGAATTATTTTATCATTTTGAGACTCCTGTAGTTAATTGTCTATTTCCATTTTCAATTTGGTGGTCAGGTTTCGGGTCAATTAGAAAGGAGCATTTGTTTTTTTGTGTTTTGCATGCCCATTTCCAACAATGGTCTGCAATTACTTGCAGTGAGGGCCTATATTTAAGTGGAAAAAAAGTACTTTGCAAGCATTTGGGAACTGAGAAAAGCCGTTGTAGTTCTGACAGAAAAATTCTTTCTCATATTTGCTTGATATAGAATTTTAGCTGCTCAACAGTCTGGGGCCTCCTTTGTCATATTTTTCTTTTCATAAAGCACCAAATGTTTTCATAGGATGATGGATCTGGACTGGGAGACTAGTTTAGCACAGGGGTTCTTTATCAGTGGAGCCATGCTATTGAAAATTCTTTGCAATATGATGTTGGAAAGTGTTATTGCTATACTCTGCTTCTGAAATGCTGCTTCTGTAACATGTTCATTTTGGACACAATTGTGTTACTAATTAACCTCATTAGATGTTTTGTTGCCACCGTCCTAACTTTTCATTATAAATGACAATATGTTATCAGATTAATAATCATTTTTTAATGACTATCAACATACTGAATGTGTTACAATAACATGTTCCAAGCAATACAAACTGCGTGGTGACTGTAGCCATATCTTTTTATTTGAGACTAACTTCCTTTTAGTACTCAAAAAAAAAAAACAGAAGCTTTGATCCAATTGCTTCTTTTGGACTGCTCGATTATGGCAATTTTTTTTCTTTGTTATTTGTCTTTAAATTTCAGCATCTTTAAACTTTATATTAAACAGGGGCAATAAAATTGGTGGAGGTGGAGGACATGGGTGGGGGCACAGGGTTGTCTAGTCGGTGGTTAGGCACAGACAAGGCGTAGTTTTTGATCATTAAGCTTGTCTCACAAGGGCAACCACCAGTTCCTGTCAGTCACAGTGTCCACCACCTGAGGTGTATGGGAGCATAAAGGCGTAATGGAGGCTGCCGCAGACTTGCACGCCATGGGAAACCAGTGTGAAAGCCATGGGAAGTGTGACGTGGAGCTAGGCTCCCACAGAAACCTTGTTAAACTTGTTGACTTTCTTTAGATAAATCTCATTTCATCACCAAATAAGGTGAACTAAACAGTAAGTAAGTCTGGACTTTTAAGAGGGCCAAAAGCATGTGACTGAAGACAAAATGAATTCTTCTCTTCTTGGAGGCCAAAACCATAACTGAAAATAAAATCTGATAAATTAGGCAAACTTAATTTTACCATTAAGGAACAATGAAAATTGGCTGTAATGAATAAGAAAGAGAACAAGAAGCATGATTGAGCAATATTTTAAGAATATGTGACATAATAAAAAAAAATACAATTATAAAAATGTAATTAAAATATTTAAAAGAATATTTACTACTCCAGGTTGCCTTAATTTAAAAATGCCATTTTAATAACTCATGAGCTTTGTTGTACATACATAATGGAGCCTTCCGTTCTGCGCAAAGTGCATTATTTGCTAATTGTTTAGTTTCTTTAGCTGTGTTTATAACAGCTGTGGTTACTACAATTTTCAAAATTCATCTATGGTATTCATGCAGTATAATAAGCCCTACTAAAATATATTTGACAGTGAAAATATTACATGTAGATTTACATTTTCGCCTTTGTGGACATGTACTGACCTTACTCTATAAAACCTGCAGCCACATAATTAGCAAGGATCCTGTCTGCATCAGTACAAGCCAAATCTAAACTCCTGATGTATTGAACCGCATAAATTCATGCACACACACACAGATCCAGGTGTCACACCACATCCGGATTCACATACAACTTGTAGATATGCTTGTACATAAGATTTATACTTTTGAACAAAAGCCTACACACCCTTTTTAAATGGGAACATCAAACAAATGCCAATCCCTTTTTTGTTAGCTTTAATCTTATAACAAGTAAACAGTGTATCAAAGCAGAAAGAAATAACCTTGTGGCATTGTACTTGGCATACTTGTACTTTAGATAAAAAAAAAAAATAAAAAAAAATCAGACAAAAATCATCTTTTGAATGTTGTCTTTTCCTCTCCCTTTTCTCCTTATAGCTTTTTTTAAAGTGTACGAAGAGTGAACAGTATGGGTTCTTGGATATTTGGAGGAAGTGCAGTAATGTGTACACCTGCTTTTCAATGTTGCATACAGTCAGTGCTTTACTAAACCTTGTCTGAAAGAGAACAGATGGGCTGGGAAATGAAATCTGGCAACAAGCTTGAAAAACACTATTTTGATTCATTTGATTTCACTTTTTAGTGCCAAAGGTAGAATACACTTGCTTGACTCACTCATATTTAATCCAAATCCAACTGTCATTTCAGCTGTGAGCAACTTAAAGAGCTGATGGACAATCACAGAATAGAAAGTCAGACTACCCAGACAAGTAATAAATACTCTAGTATTTCTAAAATCAGTGGATAAAATTATAGCAAGCTGGACTTGCTATAAGAGGACGATTTACATAATAAAACTGGTGGTTTTACAGCATTTCCTCAGGAGGTGTCTCAGGATCATAAACAACATATTTTAATTTCAGCTGAACGCACCGTTCATCTGGGCTCACAACCCGGTTATTACTAAATAAAGAATTTTGTCAGATCTTATTGAACCCAAGTTTGACACAAGATGTTTTTACTTTGAGCGCATATTTTCCAGGGAAATCATTTTAGGTAATCCTGAAGGAGTAAGTGTGGAGGAATGTGCCTTGTTTTGACTGTTTGATATACCAGTTCTTGCTATTGTGTGACGATATGCAGATTGGGTTGCGATGAGGTCTTTGCCTATTAATGTGCACCAGAAGGTTTGGCACATGCAACTCATTTCGTATGCGTTTTATCTTTTTCTACACAGAGATATGAGAATGTATTACAAAACCTGACGACCTTACTTTATGATCTCCCTCACTCTCGCTGCGCACTTCTTACTTTTTCAGTAAAGTGGAATATAGAATTTTTTTTTTTAAATCCCATAACATCACCACTGTAGGTAAGGCCTCATTGTAATAAAATGTTTCCTTGTATCCCTGGTTTCTGGCACCAGAGGAATGTCTGCTATGTGGATTGGAGCCTAGCCTGAATAGCGGAGTCCTTGGAGCAGTGGGTGGTGGATGAGCTCAAGGGAATACAGACACACAAGAGGCTTTGGTTCTTTCCCTGGATGTGTTCAGGAGTAGGAGAGAAGATGAAAAAGACAATGCTCTGATCTGTCGCTATGGAAAGTAAAATGGGTTTCTTTTACTTAATATTTTTGTTACGGCCCTAGCTGGGCCTCCTGATACTGCCCTTGTGTGGGCGGGGTGTTTTTCTCCGCCTCCTCCTCTTTTGCTCCACCCCTCTGTCTCTCTCTTGCTCTTCTCTCTCCTCAGGACACAGCTGCTGCTCATTGGACTCATTTACCACCTGGGCCCAGTCAGCAATCACCTCTCTGAGGTCATATAAGCTGGGGATGAGCTGTGAGCAGGGGGTGGGGTGTCTCTGCTTGGTGTGTAGGTAGCCTGTGGAGTTGTGGAAGCAGTATAGCTGCTTTACGTGAGTAGTGTGGGCTTGTGGGCCTTGGCAGCAGTAAAGCCAGCTGCTGTTAGTGACAGGGTGAGCTTGTGGGCCCCTGGAAGTGCCTCCTCGTGGTGTGGCGTTTTTGTTTGGTTGTTGTGTTCTTTGTTGTTGCAACCTTTTTTCCCTTTTTCGGCATGTTATTGGTAATACGGCGTTGCCGGCTCCTTATGTTATGATTATCTACAATAAAGACTATGTTATTTACTAAGAACACCTGTCTGTTTTCCTTTCATTCTGTTCTGGACTCATTTGTTACTGGTCCCCTCACTCGCATGCCTAGACCCATTCGGGGGGGACGTAACAATTTTTTGATAATGTTTTTCTTTTGCAGTTACTTTATTGGAAAGTAGTACACAGAAAGTACTGTGCACTACTTTCCTGAAATTGCTTCTGGAACAACATGGTCTTCATGGTCTTTGGTGCTTTTTTGCGATCATTTTGAAGCATCCTCTCTGCAGACACAAGTGCATTCAAGGCATGGCAGCAAAATGCTCTCACAGCATAGCAAATGCACTGAATCGCTTCACTATTAAGTATCATTTCCCCAAAATGTGTTCATCTGCGTCCGGTTTTCATTTTTCTCCATCCATGCAGTTGACAAATGGCTCCGTTACAGCGGAGTTCACCAGGGATGGAAGAAGTGTGGAAAAAAAAAAAAAAATCAAAGATTAAAAATACAACATGAAACGTACAGACAGTGGCTGCAGTGGAAACTCCTGATTTCACTCTAGGTTTTGTATGTTTGATGCTGCCTCCATTGACGGCAAGGACACTGCAGGTAGGCGGGATGTCCATGAATGCATGGACTGCCTTTGCTCTACTGCCGGCCAAGCATAAAACAATCTGGTCAAATGTTTGTTTTTGTTTCGTTTGTCACCTGCCTGTATATCTTTGCGTGACCAGAAAAAAACTGGCATATATTACACACAGAAGATGATCAATTTCTGTAGTCTTGAAAAACAAAAGGGGAGCCTAAAGTTCAGCCATACTCATGAAAACGTCTTCGGTGGCTTTGATTTGAACTCAACTAAAGACGTTTTGGTGCCTCTGAAGAGAGTTTGAGGTTTGAATAGCTGACACACGATTTGTTAAGCCTCCGGAATCCTTTTAATGTGTTGTCCTTGGGTAAGTGTTATAACTGGCTGGATAACAGATGCGACTCCAGGCAAGAAGCATCTACAACAATGTGCGTTTTTAAAAAGCTCATTTGGCTTTGGAATTCTTAGCTTAAATGAAAGAACAAGTTGACTTTCAGAAGCTCCTTCTAACAAGGACACTTGTTTTATTCCAAACATATTGTTTGAACATGATGGATGCAGACATTTTTATATAAATGCTATCCATTCATTCTCTAGTTAACATTCAGTTTAAGCAGACCTGAAATTGGTGCACTGTTGTATTTTTTTTTTTCCCCAACATAAATCCTGGCCTCCTGTTTGCTGTTTTAGACAGCAAGGGACCCGACACTAGCAGGTATAGACATATCAGATACCTATTCAGAGTTTTTTTTTTTTTTTTTTTTTAACATGTTATTGCATTTCTGCTATTGTAACATCCCAAGCAATAAAATATTTTCAGTCATACAAGTTGCTTTGTCACTTAAAACTGAATCTGTGTTGTGATTAAGGGCATTATTGTAATACTATTGTCATGGGATGAACTGCTTTATTGTTTGTGCGATGTTAATCTAATGGTGTCTGTATCTGTTGTGTGAGAAACTTGTCACTGATAAGAGTCGAAAGCTAATCTGTATAGCCGATATTCATCATATGGTCTCCCTTTTACTGTTGGTGCCTTGTCACTGCTATGGCACTGTCATGACTGAGAAGAACTTGTAAACAGCACTGACTTTGTTTTCAAAGCCATGAATAGACTATAGAGGCCTTTGTTTCAGGCTGGTGTTGCCAGTCTAGCCTGTGCAGTGGTTCACTGGCGTGACAGCTTCTTTCTCAAGATCACAGTGTGTTCCAACTCGAGCAAAGTGGGGGCAGCTTTAAAATAGACCTGTAATCACGGACCCAGATGGAGAAAGAAGTCTTAGACATGCCCTCAGACGACAGCTCTAATAAAAAACAACAAAACTGAACCTGTTGACCAAACTGCTTAAATGTTTACCTTTCATTCTTGATACCAAGAAAGAGGATGGTCCAGTATTTGAAACCCCTAATCTGCAAATATAGATCTTCTTGTCATGAAATATGTAGTTCACATACACTCATGAGTCACTTTATTAGTCACAACTATTAACGGCTTGTTAACGCATTTATAAACGAATCGCATGGCAGGAACGTGGTGAATTTGCATGGTCACGATGGACTGCTGAAGTACACACCATGAGTACACACCAAAAGTGTAGAGAATGAAGTGAGAGGAGCTTGGTCGGAGAGCTTCAAGCTGATAGGCAATACCTGAAATAACTGGTCAACCAAGGTATGCAAAAGACCATCTCTAAACAGACAACACATGAAACTCTGCAGCAGATAGGCAACAACAGCAGAATGTGGTCTGAATTGGAAATTCACATCATGAATGTGCAGCCAACAAGTCTGCAGCAACTGCATGATGCAGTCATGTCAACCTTTTCCAGAATCTTTGGGGAATGTTTCAGATACTTCATTAAATCGCTGCCATGAAGAATTAACGAAGTTCTGAAGGCAGAAGAGGGGAATGAGCAGGGTGTATTGTAATAGACAGTTTAAAGGTGAAATGAGCTAAACACCCAGCTGAAAAATGCCAAAGGTTAATTGCTGAGATAAATGAAAACTATGCGTTTAAACAGTGATAAACAAGTTTTGAACTTTTTCCCAATGTTTTTTTTTCTTAGTTGCCTTGGGGTTTAATAATGACTAATGTGGCGTCATATGTTTAGTATATCATCTATCCCTGGAGAGCACTCTTTTGTTACAAACAGAAAAGCCCTAAGCCAAGACAAACAAACTGCTGCGCTGTATTTCTTTGTAGTCCAGCAATTAGCATCCATTAGCTTTTCTTACTGTATCAATGACTGTGTCAAAAACTTGCACATGGACATCTAGAGTGTCTTTTCTTTCTGCCATATAAATGTAAATCGCTATGGCAACTGCATGTGCCTAACGCTGGAGTAAATAGACAATTGACTGCTGATGGAAAGAGCCTCATTTTCAAGAGGTCTTTAGCCGACCTGTTTGAGATGGATGCTGCAATGGGTTTCTTTGAAGAAGGGAAACAAAGAAGTGAAATAATTAAAAACATCATGACATTGATATAACAACTATATAACAAGATGACTACAGCCTCTCAGTACAAAGTGAAGTAGACAGAATTTTGTTTATGGACGAAGCTGAGTGTCTCATCTAGCCACACTTTAGATTCTTCTTGGTGGGTGAGTGATGAAACACTCGACTACAACACAGCGTTTCCCAGACTGTGCACATTATCTTCCATATCTGATGTGATCTTTTGTTATTCTCAGATTTTTTAGTTTTCAAAGCTTTGCTGTGCTGGGCCAAACTGTTGATGCTCTTTGCCTTTGGCTGCACGCTTTTGATAAGTGTCAGTGTTGACATGACGATGATGCTGTGTTTTTATAAGGGAAGGAAGGTTTTAATTTTATGCCTATGTGGGTGGCACTTCGTTGTCTGCTCTTTTCATTTTCTCCAGCTGTTATAATGTTGTTAGTTTACCAAAATATTTCTGGATAACATTTGTTTTCATAGTACTCTATTTGATATTTCCAACAATGCCGATATGCAATCGGTAATGCACACAATCATTGCATGATCTGTTATGTCGTTTACAGCCTGTGCCAGAACACCACCTCATGCTCACATTTCTATTAACAACCACAGCTGGGGTCATGTTTCCTTGAAGTTAAGTTGATTCCAGGAATTTTTCCTCTGATCTCTGCAGTCGGTGAAATGTACAGTACGGGTTTCCCTTCAGGCAGCACTACTTGCACATAGCCAAACACAACAAGGGATCCACTGGAGGAAGTGAAAGCATGTCACCATCAGAGCATGAGAAAATAGTCAGACAGGAACCTCAGCATGGCCTTCCTCTGATAGCCAGCCCACATAGAAACAATGTGTTTGGCTGCTTTTCAGTGGTTGTGGTCATCTCTTGGCTTTTACTTGCACTAGTTAGTCAGGTGTTATTTGTTCGGTCTCAGCTTGTGATACAAATAATGTTTTAAGGGTGTGACTCCTGCAGTAAAATTGAGAGAAATGGATCACATTACAGATTGTTCATTTTATGTTCAGGAAGGGATAATGTATTCATCCATCTTCGTATTATCACAATAACTCAAACTCAGTGAACAGAATAATTGAGAAACCCAACATAACCACTCATCTAAAAAATTCATTTTTTTAGTTTTATAATCAGCAGAACAGTGATACATGATACTGTACAAAAAGACAAGCTTACTGACACTGGATATTAAGTATTGATAAAATGGGTTCAACATGCTTCATAAATTCCTTACTTTTTTTACTTTGCTAAAGTGTGCTGTTCTCCAGACTTGGTGTCTAAGTGAATATATTTATTATGAGAGCAGTTTAAAGTTCATTTATTACAAGAGCTTCAGTATAGGTTTTCTCGTCCTTGATTGCTATTTCAATAACGCCAGCTCTTCGAACTTTCAGTAATTGTTTTAATATTCCAGGGAGCCACTCAGACAAGGTGGGAGTCAACAGCTGAATATGAAATTGATTTGAGAGGCTCAAAGGTGTCTGGCAGTTTGATTAAGATCTCTGTGTTGATGCCTTGACAATTTAGCTCCATGGCCTTGAGACAGCGGCTCTCTTTCACACATTCACTGATGCATTTCAGTAGTTCAGTCACATTGCAATGTCATCGTATAGTGAAAAAGATACTTAGGCAAACAGTGCCACCCAATTAAATTTGCTGTAATTTTTCTCCCCTCTTCATGTGAACCAGGGATGATTAAGTATGCATTTGGTGTGCATTTCTCATGTGACATATAATTTTTTTTTCTGCGTTATTCTAATCCTGGAGTCAGTGTGATTACTTTGAAAGCAGCCTGACTAGAAAAGCCAGTGATTTGTCAGTGTATATGCAAGAATGTGTCAGTCAGAGCTGCTCAGGCTTGAGGGGTTGTACTCATTCATATACATGATTTTATTTTTATCATCGTTTGTGTTCTACACAGTATGCTGTGGGTGCAGAAATTTACAATCAATGAGCCTTGACATCAGTGGCTGCTTCAGTATATTGTAAAGCTACTGTTGGTGTATGTGTTTGGTGTCTTTTCAGCATGTTGCATTCTCCTGCTGTGACTGACTGTTCAGCTTTGAGTCAGAATACATTTTGTGAAAAGGATTTCTAGTCACATTTCATTGTGGAGCTTGGCATCTTCAGCTAAATAAAGAGACAGATCGTGCTTAACATTTGATAGATTAGTAATTTATCAATCTTGAGCCAACCTTAATTTCTTTGTATTTGCATCTAAAATTCAAGTTTAATAAAAAAAATCTTTTGAACATTGGCTCAATTTTAGTCCAGTCCTTGTAACTCCACTTAACACTGACCTGTGAACCATCCATCCATCCATCCATCCATTCGCTTCCGCTTCTCCTTTTCAGGGTCGCGGGGGGCGCTGGAGCCTATGACCTGTGAATCATTCAAGCATAAAAAAGGCACCTAACTCAAGGGAAATGGACCAGTGTTGTGTTCACATAACAGAAAACTTGACCAATTTTGAACTGTATCTATTGCAAAAACACATTCGTTCACATTTCTTTGGTTAAATCTATTGAAAATGCCAATAACAACAAAGAATGTTTGCACTAACAAAGTGATTCTGAAAGACCTGTTGACCTGTGTCTCAGCAGGGTGTGCATTGTGTCCTTAAACAAAATAAAAAAGAGAAAGAGAAATGAAAGAGAACAGAAGAGGTGGCAGGCCTGAAAAACTATTTACAGCAGGTGAACAGGATTTTAAAAGTCATACCCTTGAGAAATAAGAAAAATATAGCAAAGACCTGACCCAGGACTTGAGAAGATGCATGTGACGCTACATGGGGAAATAACGAAATTGATTAAATTAGAAACACAGAAGAGATTTTTATTGTCATGCAATGCTATCTGTAAAATATCTGCTTGGCTTCATTTTTCATCATGGCAATGAGCCCAAACACACTGCCAATGCAGTAAGTGAGTACCTGGATAGAAAAACGCACAGTGGAACACTAAGTAATGCATTGACCTCCCCATTGACCCTGTTGACCTCCCCAGACTTCAACATTATCGACTCATTGTGGGATCATCTTGAGAGAGAACAGAACAAAAAGTAGCCAACATCCAAAAAGGAGCTTTGAATGTCCGTCACGAGGCTCTGAGAACTATTCCTGAAGACTCCCTGAAGAAATTAAAACAACACTTTCCTAAGACAGTTCAGGCTGCGTTGAAGGCATTTAAACCAAATACTGACTTTCAAATTCATTGCCATTGAATCTTTGCCCAATACACTGGATTTCAGTGTATGTTTCACATTTTAATATATCATTGCACCATTCCCATTTTCCAGCAGAGCACAGAGAAATGAAGACTGGCTTAAAGATTTTTGCACCGTATTAATCAAAATGCTGAAAAGATAAGGATAACCCACTTTTCCCCATTTTAAGATGGATATAAATTTGAAATTACATTTTTTTTAGAAAGGACATTTGAATTAATTCGGGGGGGAAAATGACATTCATTGATAATAGAAAATAATAATTAATTCCTGCGCCATGACGAGTAGGCCACTTTCTACAATTTCTACTTGATAATTTTGAGGAGAGTAGTTGCTCTGTATTATAGCCTATCATCTGCCACCAGTGTAAGTAAAAGATAAATTATTCTCGCTGGGAAGTGAATGACCTTAGATTCTGCATTTCTACCCTTCAGCACATTGGTTCATTACACCAAGCCTGTCGTCTGCTTTATGAAATTTTCTGCTTTCAAGAGCTCCTATTAGCCTTCACTGTGACACAAGACAGATGTGATCATTCTGTTCATCTGTTAATCATGGTTGTGATTCTCTATCTGATTGAAATTCTCAAAGAAAAGATAAGGAAGGTGTTGTAGGAAAGAAGAAGAAATGCTTGTCTTCCTCTATCTGTCTGTTCCACCCGGGCCAGCAACTCAAGTATGAACTGCAGCTGTCTAAATGGATGCACAAAACGTATCCAAACATCTCTCATCTCATGGGAGTTTGCTTACTGACCTGACATTCAGCCCTACCTTTATTTTCCATTTCCAGAAACGGGTGTGGAAAATCTTTCAAAAAGTGAACCAGAACAATAGGGAAAATGGAACAGCATAGTCTTGGTTTTTTGGGTTTTTTTTAATTTTTTTTTTTTTTTTAAAGAAGTGTAGGGTAAAAAACTGGAGAGAATGCAGAGAAAGTGACCCACACACTTCCATCTCTCTGACATGACACAATGGAGGATGTGAGAGAGCGGAAGCAGACGTTTGCTGCCTGGGTTAAAAAAGCAGCGCAGGACCAATTGTCCCTGAGAGTGACACAGAGCTCCAAAATACGGTCTTTTAGTTTGAACATTTTGTCCAAACTAAAAGCCTTGACGCGCTACAGAAATCTGGTGGTCTTATTCTCAAATGCCAACCTACAGTTAAACACAGAAGAGCAATATAAACATATGTTCTGCAATGCTTGGATAACTGGAGGGGAAGCTGAGGACAGGAGTTTGAGTGAAGCCTTAGTCATATATACTAAACTACACATAAAATACCTGAAAGAATATGCTATCAACCAGCTGGCAATTAACTCTGATTTGTAGATACTAAAGTTACTGATTAAAAATCCCCAGCACCTAATAAGCACTTTTAGATTATATTTTATTCATTTGTTTTTGGCCAGTTGTTTAAAAGCAATGCCCCTCACCCCACCCCCACCGAGCTCATATTATGTCTTTCAATTAGTTTTAGTCAGCAGTGCAGAAGAAATACATCACATCAGTGTAGAGACCGGAGCTGTGTCCCACACTGTTTTCTGATGACAGAAACAATATAGCCAAGACTTTATGTTTTTCAAAGTAGTGTAGTAAAAAATATGGCATTATGTTGTTAGAGCACAACAGAAATTTATAGCGCAGTTTACTGTACATAAGATTACTGCGCACAGATTGGTATGAATAATAAAAAAGCCATGTTTACAGGGCGTATCTGTTCAGGGTTAGGCTGTGTCTTCTAATAGGAAATGTTTATCATGGTCTCTGTTGCTGTTGGCTCTAGAAGCGAAGTAATCATTGTTAATGGATCCCTTTGTTTCTGCCGCCTACAGAAAGGAAGCTCGTGACTTTTGCTTGACTAATATTCCACATGTGATGACCTGAGCTGTCCAATTTTCCTAATCAAAACTTGTCTGGGAATCATGTGCATGGGGTCTACAGGTTACACAGAAACCTCGTACTCTGAAATTTAATGTTGTTTTAATTATTGCTCCATTAGGCCTTACTCTTGTTTGGCTTTTGTTTCTACAGTGACGAACAAGAAACCATCCCATGTTTCAATCACAAAGGTGAAGCAGTTCCAAGGATCATCTGCCTTTGTAAAAAGGTCACAGTGGACAATTGACCAGCTACGGCAGGTCAACGGCATTGACCCCAACAAAGTATGTAATTTCCCTTCTCCTTTCCCAGTGAACACAAGTATTGCTAATTCAAAGCATGTTGCTATGTACTCCATTCTCAATTTTCTTATAGTTACTTCTTATTCCTTTTCCCTTACTACACACTGTCACTTCTTATTGGTGTCTCCCTTTCACTGCTGTTCCAAGGACTGTCCGGAGTTTGACCTGATGTTTGATACCGCTTTCGATCAGTGGGTTGCTGGTTCATCAGGGGAGAAGTGCACCTTTATCCAGATTCTCCACCACACCTGCCAGCGTTACAGCTCAGCACGGAAGCCAGAGTTTGTCAACTGTCAGTCCAAACTGCTAGGGGGTAAGACGAAAAAAAAAAAAAAACTTTTCAAAATCCACTGGCTCTACAGCGCCAGACTCGCTGCTATCATGCTGTGCTGTAAGCCAGTCTGAATCTAATTACGTATGATGACAAACAGCACCTGGTGTGTATGAAAATGCATGCTTATTCCTCGTACACAGCATCTGTTGGGCGCTCCGCTGACGTGAGGTCAAAGAGGATGTCCAACGAAATATATCAGTTGTGACTCAAAGCGTCTGGCACAGATCAGCTGGTTTTACAGCACATATAAACACACACTAGAACACTAAATAATAATTTTCCCTATTTTAACACATTTTGCTGTGTGCCTGATGAGAATCATTGTTTTTGAATGATTTTTACCCTTTAAAATAACTCTGACACTGGTATTGAATCAGTGAGCAAACACTCAACTGAACACTAACCTCCGTTTTTTTTTTTGTTTTTTTTTAAAAAGTGTATTTCATGCCCAACTAACAAGCAAGGAGGTGCTGATCAAACGAGTCATTGCATAATCAGCTGCCAAATGTTTTCACCATACTTGGTAATTTCCCTGCCGTAAGAGGTTTGTTTACTGTAGGTGGGTTGTGGTGATGGTAACAATGCAGCATCCTGGGTGGCTTAATCAGATATTGATCTGTTTTTGCCTCCAAGTTTCATCTTTGAGAACTGCTCAGCCTATTGTATTATTCATAGAAATATTTATGAAAACGCATTCCCCAGCTGACCCGTGTGTTGTGTCCTCCTGCACAACCCATAAAGAAATCTGCTACTGGAAATAGATATTTCTGAAAAACAGGACTTTTTGATTGTGAATCTTATGAAAAATCTATAAATAATAATGACTGAGAGTTCCTGTGATTTGTAGTATTCCTTATGTACGTCGCCTCATGATATGAAAGGGCCAGTTTTGTGAATTTGTAGGTTAAAAGTTAAAAAGTGTTATCTGACATATAGTAGAATGTAGGGACTAATGACTGAAATATAAATTGTGTATAATGACACTGTAGTTAATTTCAGATTTGTATTGTTCCCATATTTCTTACTGTGCGTGGGAGCCCATCATCTATTCATTGATGACAAACCTGCCAGTTCTTCTCAGCATTGTTATATTGCCATGACTTTCCTCCTACTCTGAAATATATGCTCATATTTAGCTCTCTTCAAATGAACTTGGGGTGTACTTTTTATGTGTAGGTGGGAAGGTAGTGGTGTACCAAAGAGCATTAACCCAGGGTTCATAGAGTAGGATGCATTATGGACTGCAAATGTTGCATATCAAATACATGCCTTCGGTGTTTTAGAAAATTACAAGGCCCTGTAGCATTGATTTTACCATACAAAGTTTAATAAATCTGAGGAGTGTAGCTCTGATATAAATAGTATAGTATTCATGATATAAATATTTCAAATACAGTTTTGTACATGCAAAACTGGTAGTTGTAAAAGAAGCTATTGACCATGTAGCAATCTGATATGTAACCATCATCTGTAGAGGAAGCTTTAGCGTGATGGATCAAAAACTTCACCATAACAGGATGAACAAAGAGGATACTGCCAGTCCTGTCCACTCCAGTTTAAGTCTCACACCAGTGCAAAACAAAAATCATGACGCTGCTCAGGTGTGGGACCATAACTGTGGGAGACTAACTACAGCAATACCTGAGATGGCAGAGTCCTATAAAGACAAAGGTAGAAATGTGAGGCAGATAATTCCAGTGTTGCTAGTAGTTAGTAGCAATCAAGCTCCAAAGCTTAAAAATATATTGATTTGCATTCCTGCAGATGGTGTGATGTGCTGTCATTAAAGATGGCAAAGGTAAAGCATGATATTAATGCACAGTAAAAAGTGTTTTCTCATGCATACCCCAAATGTAAAAGGTAATGTCAGGTTGCATTTGAGCATTGTTTAACATCTTCTTGATGATGATTACATGACACTACAAAAGTTCATTGAAAGTAACAAACGGATGTAAATACTGCTTATCCATGCAGTGCCTTTTAACACAACCATCATTTCAAATGATGTTTAGTCTGATAATGATGTAGTGACGAATTAAAGTGATTGAAAGATTTCATATCATGATTCATTTACATTTGCATTTTTTTATTTGTTATTTAGATCTTGAGCAACTTTGAACCTTAGCCTGTATGTATATTTATATTTTTGTTAGATGTTTTATATTCTTTTTTCGTTTCTTCCTATCTTTTTTAAAAGCCTTCTCTCAGAACATTACGGTTCAGATGCATGGGCATATGTTTTTGATCCTTGATGAGCCATGTAATCAGTGCAGAAATAAAAGCAGCCAGTGTGCTAATTGAGTTGTTATCAGTGCCGAGTTGGGCTGTTGCCCACATTGTTATACGATGTTGGACTCCAATTCCCACCTGTCTAACTGGCATGTATTCGTGAGTTGATTCTGAATTAATTTTGCTTCTCCTGTTTTTCCACTTAATGTTTAATGATTTCCCTTAATGAGAAATGATGGGTTAAGACTTTTCTAGCAAGACGCGAACACCTGGTGTCATTATGTGCAATTTCTCAGAATGTTTTCACCTCAAAAACCAAGCATATTTTCATGAGAATGAATGGAAATCCTTTGCAGTTAGCCTAATGCAGTTTCGGGTCAGTGTTTCTTCAACATTTGCAGAGTTCAAACCTAATGCTTCCTCTAATATGACCTTTGCAACTCGAACAGTGTTAGGTATTCATGCATAAAAAGGTTCAGTGTCAGAGCTGTTGTGTTGCACAGGGTGAACTTGCAAGTTCCATACAGAAGAGCTTTAGCCATTCATCTGAAACTGTTCACAGAGATGCATGAAACTGTCAGTGTTTCTTTGTCTTTTGTTTGCCCTGTGTCAGTATTTTATGACTGAGCTATGATTTACACAAACAGTTTTTCCTCGAAAAAACCAGACTGACAGTAATTTGAATTTTTACGCCTTAATTGTAGCCGGGGGCACTGAATTTTTCCAGCTTGGGCTGCTAATAATTATGAAGTACAAATGTTTGTGTGTCATTAGTTTAGGCAAATTTGTGTTAGTCTATAATTGTGACTTGGACAAACATCAGACCACATTTTATGGCTCATTAATGATCAGTGCTGAAAATATTTGTAATTCCAAAGTGTTTCCAAACCTTTTCGTTAAACTTTATTTCTTCAACACTAAATACATTTTATACAGGATTAATTGTGTGACCCATTTATACATAACCAAACTCTAACTGCATTAGTTTATTAAAATAAGAACTGAACACTTGTGTGCTTAACACAATAATCCAGTCCCTCTCATCCAATTCCAACTTGCGTGTTTTAACAAAGCTGATCATGACTTTTGATATTCTCTTGTCACAGAAGGCCAAGATGTAGGTTCAGTCATTTTCCGTTGCA
The DNA here is from genome assembly GCF_018398535.1 of Haplochromis burtoni. Classification (NCBI taxonomy): domain Eukaryota; kingdom Metazoa; phylum Chordata; class Actinopteri; order Cichliformes; family Cichlidae; genus Haplochromis; species Haplochromis burtoni. Next base: position 1,497,037 of record NW_024582450.1, read on the forward strand.
AGGTCTTTTTGAACAGACGGAGGAAAGAATTTGTTTCACATCAAGGTCATCTGCTAAGACGAGGTAAGCGCTAAATTAAAAGTCCCGCCCCCTTATAGTTGAATAACTTGCTCCACCCAATTCTAGATATGACCTAGACCTCAGAAAAGATATCTTCTATTAATCAGTGATGAGTTCCACTTATCACCAGGCTTGAGGAACTACAGTATCTTGTCTTCCTCCCATCACTTCCAACCGGTCATGGCTGATGGCTGCTCAGGAAGGAGCAGGAGGTTTCATGAAGTGGGGAGTTTTTCCTTCCCACCATTGCCAAGTGATTGATCAAAAGGGGGTCGTTACCTTACCATATAAAGGCTCCTGTTGGTCTCCTTGGTCTCATGTCGACACAATAGGAGTGTGTTTTCATTTTCTTGCTAATAACTGAACAAATGGGCACAAATTGAAGTAAAAGCCAGCAACACAGTCTCTTAGTAAGGTGCTGCACCACTAGATGAGTAAAGTGATTCAGCATGTTTTACAATTCTATCCAATTTTTTTGTAATGGTGGAGATACAATTTAAGGCTTGTGGTTTTACTTTACCATAGGTGTACAGTGTAAGTATTGATTAATGTGATAGAAACATTTTCATGCTCATTAAACCGCACAGTTTTACATTTAAAAACAAAAAAACACACCCAGTCAGGAAAGAGATGTGTTGATTTGCAAAAACTATTCCCTCCTAGGGGAGGGTTATTGGAAGTTGGGCGAAACCACGCCAGCAAATTGCTTCTTATAGCACAGCAGTGCTACTAAATTAACTCAAGAGTCAAGGATTCAGTTTTTTCTGTAATTTATCATCCCTCTGCTGTAGTTACACTTTGAAATCTGACTACAATAAATTGTTCATTCAGACAGGAATTAACTAACTTGTAACTCGTACTTGCTATTTTTTTCCCTGAAAGCCGTACAGAGAGCCATGTTTTATACATTTCAAGTGAGTACAAGGACATTGCTTTCAGTGGCATGTGTCCCTGTATGAGATGTACATTGCTGGAGGGGATTTTGAGTTTATATCCAAAGGTTATATGAGTTATGTTCGCTGTCCTTGGCCCCTCTAACAAACTGTGTACATGGTCACTAATGAAATCTGTGCAGAGGTGCAGTATGTGTATTTAAAAAATCATTACAAAATGTTGGCTTTTTTAAATTTGTTTGAAATTGTTTTTCTTTGAAACAGGGCTCACTGATGAGGTGATATACTTGAACAGCATATAGAAAACATGAGCTTTTGGAAGTTGAACAAAATATTAACATTTTTTATGAAAAAAGAAAGCAGACCCCCTGGCCTCAGCCCCTTTACCAGAAAACGCCTTGCAGGTGTTATTCCCTGCAAGGTGTTTTCTGGTAAAGGGGTTCTTTAACTTTCAATTGATAAAACTTTGATAGTGCTGATAATGAAATGTTTGAAGCGTTCCTTGCATACACTGCCCACAACATTGCAGTCTGAGCATTTGTGTAAGCCATTCTACAACACATTTCATCTTTTCATAGTCTTAATGATGTATTAATAACTCACTGCCATAATTTGATTCAGTGAAGTAATCCCAAACCCTGATACTTGAGTTGGTATGAGGTTCTGCTGAAAAGTTGTCTTTGGTCGGCTCCAAGCTGTGACCAGTATATTTAAATTAAAGGTCCTTGCCTGCACCTGTAATTTTATTCAGACTTTCGTTTTAGACTACAAAGACTTTTCCCTTGCAGATCTCGTAATGAAATTTGGGAGTTCTTTAGAGACAAGTAGTCTGTTTTTTGGCATACACAGCCCCTTTTTGCCTTAGAGATTCCTTTAGATCACAGTATGATGACACCAGTCACGTTGGTAGCAAAGATAACAGCACACTCTGGATGTCAAAGGTTGAAATAAGACATGTTCCCTAGGTTGGTCCCTATTGAGATACTAATCTTTTGCCCTTAATCTTAAAACCCTTGGATTGAAGGATTTGGTTGTGATAAATGGCAGTGGTTTCGTCAATTTTCCCGTTTGTTTGTTTTTTGTAATCACTTAAATGATAAAAATGTAAAATCTCAGATTACAGTGTTTTGTTGGAGAATGTCAGAACAGCCAACAGTTTTCATATGATGTATTTCTTTTCTTCAAGAGTGTAAATAACAATCTGGGGTTCAAAGGTAGCACAATGACAAAGTGCTTCTTCCCTAATTGTTTCCTCAGTATAGTCTCCACTCCTGTGAAGCATATTACAAATTAGCATTTAAGCTTAGTAAAGACTGTAATCATGGAAATTATGGCTGGTAATGCATTGTGTGATGCTAACATTAATCTGCTGATTAATGCTGCTGCGAGTAGGCAGTTCATGAATACCTAGTAGCTATTTTTCTGTCAGTGCTGGCACAGCTCTGTGTTACATTTAGGATTTAGTACTTTGCTGAAGACTTTTTAAACAGCTTAACTGTGACTAACCTAAAGGCCAACTGTTCAAACAAAGGTCTGTCCTTTGCCTTCATGAAAACAAGTTGTGGCATCATTCAGGGTTCACGTCCCAGAATTAATGCACACATCTGTAGGATGCATAAATACTGGTAATAAGATCATTTTTAAACTCATGGACTTGAAAATTAAGAGAACATAATTGAGTTTACGTAGGTTGAAATAAATATTGTGTGACTCTAAACAACTTAAGGTTCTGAATTCTGGAGAATAAATAAAAAGCAGAAAATTTTGGAACTTGAAATAAAGTGATGTTATTTGATATGCAGGGTATCCAGTATGTATTTTATTGTAAGTAAGTGCTGCCTGAGGTGGGTGGGAAGTCGGGTACAGATACTTAAAGGAGCTGGAGGGAGTGAGTATGCTTGATTAAATGGAGATTTGGGGGTGAAAATTTAATAGAAGAAAGTAATTTGACCATGGGGAAAAGGTGCAGGATGAATGTGTGGAACAGTGATTGGATTAAAAAAGAAACTGGATAACTGGCTATAGAGAAATAATAAGTGTACATCTGGAGCCAAGGGGATGTGCCCTTCTTGTTTGAACCTCAGCTATATTTTCATTATGCTGCGGTGGGTAATGTCAAGATTTGCATTAATTAAACTGCAGCGGGGGGTTGGTTATCTTGGAGTAGGAGCAGCATAGCTGTGCCTTTAGGCTCCTAGGAAGTCTGTTTTATGATTTTAATCCATCATTTTGTACATCATTCTTTTGTGTCTAAATCATTTGGTATGAGGGCTTTACCTGCCATGCTCATTTTCTACACAACAAATGTAACCTTTGGGGAAAACATTGACAGGTATTAAGACATTGTTTGACTGATCCACATATAGAAGAATGTAAAGTATTTAATTTTTGGAGCATTTTTGCTATTTCTTGGAAGCTTTACTTACTCTGTTTAAAGCTTCTTTTGGCCTTTATAATGTATTTTGCTCTTTGATTTAGTTCTCTCCACTGGTACGTGTACACACACACACACACACACACACACACACACACACACACACACACACACACACACACACACACACACACACACACACACAGACATCCACGATACTCTTTTTAATCCAAAAAAATAAATTGAAAGGTGTCCTTTTATCACAAAAACATTAAAATTGTTAATAAATTCAGTTTAAGAGAAACTATTATCAGAAAATTGCAGTTACAATACAAAAATGCATTTTATACTCATAGCATCCTTCACACACATCCTTGTTTACCTTGTTTTACCTTTTTGTTTTAATTTTTAAAAACAGGAATATAGGATAATATTGGTATCTGAGTTAGTTTTTTGTATTATCAAAATGGTTGTATTTGTATTTTTTAGTTGTTCTCATTTTTCTCTCAGTCTAATTCCAGGTACTTTCTACAATGGGTTTGCTCATTTCAGTTTGAAGATGTTTCACCTTAGTTTAGTTTCAGTGCTACTTTTGAATGTTTTGTGGTATTTTTAGATTTGGGCAGATTTAAGAAGTTTAGAATGAATGCTGTATTACAATACAAATGTAATACATTTTGAAGATTCAGTCATGAACATCCCTAATGCCAAGGATCTTCTTCAAGCAGGTGTGATGCAAACATGACCAAATTAACAGAGTAAAACTGAAGGTATTTGCTGTTTTTATTCTTATTTTAATGTTGTGAGTACACAGTATTGTTTAAGTTTTTGTTAATCTGCTTTTTACTTTTCTTTGAATTAGTGAAAAAAAAAATTTACATATTACTTTGTTTTGGTAATTGTGATTAACACAATAGAAAAATGCAAAGAAGCTCTATACAAGATGAAAATGGGTTATTCTGTACTTCAGAGTCAAAATGCTGGTGATAGAGGTGAAACTGAGCATTAAGCATTGGCTGCACTTACCAACATCCTTGACAGTACATTTTATATTTGCATGAATAACACCAGCCTCATTCATAATATCTCATTGGAGCTGTTATGTGCACGCTAATGCGTAACAAATGACTGCAAAACATTCTCTCCCCTAAATCACCCGCACACACATTATACCCTACAGCTTTATTCTAACAGACTGACAGCCTGAAATATTAAAAGCACTCCAGCATGGATCTTTTGTGTCCAATCTTATCAATCCCATGTATTGTAATAGTAAATGTGACTTGGCTGTCAGCATCTTGTGAAGTGTATCTGACATGCTCTTGTTGATAACTATCAGCTTATTTTCTTTGCCTCACAGCAGCGCAGGCTGTAATCTGCTGCTTACAGACAAAGTGGAAAAGGAAGGGTTGACTTTGAATTATCCCACCACCCCACACCCCACTTCCTTGTTATGTTTGCCTTTGCTTGTAGTTTTTATTTTTCTAGAATATTTTGCCAGCAAACAGCTTGCCTTTTTTAGCCTCCATTGTTTGAGAAGCCCTGGCTGATCATGTTGATTTCTGTGAGTAAAATAACCAAATGCCTTTGACATTGTCGAGACAGGCGCGTCATGGGTTTAGCAGATTCAGCGCTGTGACAGATTGACAAATCTTTACAAAAAGCTCCTCTTTAAGATTTACTAGTGCGACATCAGTGTCATAATAAGAGATACTTTAAACTTCAGCTTCATTAAAATTCATTTTGAATTATCTTCTTTGATATCTTCTTTTTTGATAACAGTGGCTGATCAGCTTCCACTTCAAGTGCAGACACTAGGCTCAGAGCAGCACAACGATGGCACCACATAACATAATCTACTCCTACACATTTCATTTGGCTTCTGATACTGCACCTCCTATCAAAAACCCTCCAGAATGTCTCCACCCTGTCTTTTATCTGAGTACTTTCTACAGCCTGTGTTGCAGCCTGCAACACATCTCTGGGAACAGAGGAAAAAAAGGGACGTGATATTGGTGGGGAGACAAATAAATAGATATATTTATTGAGTCTGCATAGTGTTGGGTGGTTGTGAGTGTTGGGGTTATATTGAGGATGAAGGGAGTATTAGTCCCAGGGCTTCCCTGGAGGAGGAGAGGATTAAGAAGAATCTGTCTGAAGGTGAAAAGGTCTCATCCTTTCTAGTGAAGAGAATATATTTCCTAGGAGAAAGTATATTTTCAGCAAAGTTTTTTTTTTAACTTAAAAAAAAAAAAAGGAAATCAAATGGGGAGTGCATGATAATGACAAAGTGTAGAAATGCACTCTGGCAGTGGACAGAATTTAAAATGTAGACATTATACTAAATAGAAAAAGAAGAGGTATGCGGCTCTTTTCTTCCGAGGTCCAGATGTGTTTGCCACATTGACTGTGCTTCATTTACTGTAATTTAAAGAAAATTGAAGGGAAAACTTGTGTGTGTTTCCATTTCATTTAGCGTGCACACGAATGGGTGTAAACATCTATACTCACATCCATCTGTGTGCTGCAGTACTGATACATCTCTACATAAATTGCTTTGACTGTCAAGTTAACTTCTTTTGAAGGAGCACCAGCTGGCCTCACTGTCTGCTTTTGGGCTCTCATATAATCACTGAAGTAGGTGACTACCTGCCTTGATGCCAGAGGATGTACACTACCTATATTGCACTTTCCTGTGAAAAAGATAGAATCAGGCTTATCAGAGCCTAATTACATTCAGTACTTCCAAGCTTTACTCTGTGCTGTTGGCTCAACCTGATTATATGCATATTTTTTAATATTATATATTATCATTTTATATCTGTTTTTAATTAAGTTCACTCACCTGACCTTTTTGATGGTTGTTAACAGATCAATGCCCAAAAAAGACAGAATGATCCAAAGTTGTGTTATATGTTATACTACAGTAAAGCTGCCTTTATTGTCGTTTCCTATTTTCTTATTGTTCAATGATGTTTGGTAGTGGACTGTCTCACCACAGAGTGAAAGTTCCATTTTAACTCCAGAATTGGGACAAAGCAGTATGAGGTGAAAATGTTTAAAAAAAAAAAAGTGCAGACATTTCCCTTAAATTACATCAGTATAAAATGACAAATTATATAGCAGTGCGACTGTTCCACAAAAAGAAAACAGCAGGAAGATTGCTGTTCCTAGTCTAGTTGTTATAGTAGTGCATAATGGCAGCACTCCCAATGTGTGGTAGATTAATGTCTTGTCAGAGGAAACATCCGCAGGGCTGCCACAGCTATCTGAAGATGTGCTCTGTGTCTTATATCCACTACTGGGTCTCCAGGGTAGCCCATGCCACCGAGCAAATATCTGTTCGTTATTATATTGTAGTTTAGGAGAAAAAAAAAGGCAGCGCAATCACAAAGCTGTCCACGAAAGTTTCAAATTGAAGAAAAGTAGTGCTGAATGTCCCCAAGAATAACCCGCTTTCCTGAAGGAAACATTACATTCGGAGTTACTTGTGTTGCAGTTGCATTCTTTCAAGTTAGGGAAAGGTTAATTTCCCTTGATCCTACCTTGAAGTAAATCAGCTTTGAAGAAAATTCATTAGGCACCTTCCCACACTGCACCTGTTTGAAGCCATTTTGTTTTTCATGGTTTTGTCTTCCACAATTAACACTGAGGCTTAGGGTCACTGATTGCACAGCCCTGAGCTGATGTCGCCAGTTCTTTCATGACAGCTAATCTGTTTACATTATTTTTTCTTCTCTTTTCCCCTTGTCTTTTCACTCCTTTTTTGTTGTTGTTGCATTTGCTTGTCTTTTTCCTCCCTTGCCTACGTCTTGGCTTGCTTCTTCTCTCCTACCCTTATCTGCAGGTAACAGTATACTACACTCAGCTGCAGACAGTGTGACGAGTGCTGTACAGAAGGCCAGCCAGGCTCTGAACGAGCGTGGTGAGCGATTAGGCCGGGCTGAGGAGAGGACTGCAGACATGATGAACAGTGCTGAACAGTTTGCTGTCACTGCACACAAGGTGAGTCCATTTGTTACTAAGATGCATTACAATATGTAACCGCAAGGTGGGATTACTATTTTAATGTAGTACGCTGGAATTCTGACTTTGAGATGTTGCAGAATTACCAGTCATTATTGATGAAGATGAAACCTTTTCCAAAACCTGAGCATGTCTGCTCTGTGAAGATAATCATTTTTTCCCCCCTTCACTGACTCCATTTCATAGTTCTCTATAGGGTGTTCCCTCACTCTGCCTCAATCCCACATCTCTTCGTCGTCAGGAAAACTAATTGCATGCTGTTTAATGAGGCTATTAGTGCATGATCTTTTATTTTTATTACTTCAAAACAAGAGCAAATATTGTATTGCTTTGTAACGAGCACACCTGATTGTGATCATCATATATCTAACAACATCGTAAATCAGACGCCTCGGGTTTGCAGCTTGCTGTTCAACAACACCATTCACTGACAGGCATATGATTTCTGGCCATAGTGGGATATCATTGACTTTAATAGTAAAGCCATCTGCTACCTTTTGAAGTTGAATGATGCATTGCGCCTTGTAAGCCACGGTGAGATAATTGAAAGACATTTGAAGAGTATTGCATGGCCCTCTCACAGCTAAAAGACGTGTTTCCCTGCTGTGAGAAATTACAAAAACTGTAATAACCACAGGGGAAAAGCAGGGAAATAGCTTTGGTGGTTTTAGAGCATGACTGCACAACCCCCACGAAGAATTTTTCATTTTTGTTTCCCATTTCACTTGATGCCATGAGCATCGAGTGAAATGTGTTATGAAATATGTTTGAAATATGACATGTTTCAAACTTGTCATTTGTCTTGCACGTTATCAAGATTCATGCCGTTGCCTGCCTGAAATCCTCAGTTGAAAGCGCTTTGGTAACCTTAGAGACGGATAAAAAGTCTTGTCTTATTCTGTTTGAGGATGACTTTGAGAATGGATTGGCTGGCTGGAATGTGAAGGATTTGGGTTTTTTCTTCCTACATTTTAACATTAAGCATCTGTACTGCTGCGAGTAGGTCACCTTGACTCTTCGTCTGAGTCCACTTCTGCAATCCCTTGTTGACAGCTACATAGCTGCACTCTTCAGCTTTAATCCGAACCCCTCATTTTTGTGTGCTACTTTACTGCCCCCACTTGATGGATGTGTAGAATTCTCCTCATTATTTAGCACCAACCTGTAGTCTTTCTGTGTGTGCGTCTTCCACACTTTTCTTGCATTCTCTCACTTTATTGTCTTTCAACCCTACCCAAATGTTTCTACAGCTTGCCATGAAGCACAAGTGTTAGACCACTGCCAAAACCAACTGGGCTAAGGGAGGGTCAGCAATCGCCAGTTGCTGTACAGGAGAAGGATTCCAGATTTTATTCTTTGTAAAAGTTTCAATATGATTAAAATTTGTTAACAATGTTAACATTTTAATGTTTTGGGTTACTGTACTCCGGTGCTTCTCGTTCCTAAAGACGGATCGTGCAGGGGACCGAAGAGAGGTAAACAAAACTGCTTGACACTGTCAACTGAATGTTTCATGCTTCTGTTTGCCAAAAAAAAGTTACAAGCCACAGCTATGACTCTACTTGATAATGACAGTCACTCAAGACACTTCCTCTTTTCGTTCGCTCACACACAAATGAGAGCGTACACGTGTTGCCAAATCATCATCGGCAATTACTCCCTCCCAAGGAACAGCTTGGCTCCCATTTATACTGGTTATTTATGAGAGCTGCGGTAATTATGAAGTCTTAATTTATGAGTGAGGGCGCCCTCTGATTGCTCGACTTTGGATTGGCTGCCAGTATATAACATATAAATAAGACACATATGTAAAAATAGCCTAGATTTGATGCCTACGTTGTATTTTAATAGATATTTGTGGGAGTGGGAAGTCGAATGAAAGGGATGATCACATTTCTGTTTGACATTTAATGTTTCCTTTTCTGCTCTGATTTCTGGACATTAAACTCGGACCATAATTTCAAAATCTATCAAAACAGTATTAGTTAAAAAAAAGTTTAAGATATGATTTCATAAACTGCTGATGAGACTGAGTGATGAGTGGTTTGGGTGACAAGATATAAAAATGTTGAAATATTTTTCCCTCTTGTTATGTGTCCGTCATTGAAAAACAACCTAAACTACATGGAATAGATTTTGGGAAGTGTACTTGAAGATTTCATTTAAAGAATAAGCTTTTAAAGTATATGAATTACTCTGTCTAATACTTTATGTTAACAGGGGTAATTCAGTAAGCCAGCTTCTGCACTGTAAAAAGCAACATGTAATTCTTCTTCTGCTATTATCTCGGTGTCTGTAGAGCTAATTTGTCCCTGAACATGGGGATGCTTTGAAACTGATCCTGGCTGTATTTCAACTCTAAACTCTTCAGTAGTCATACCTTGTGCTTATTGTGTAACTTGGGTTGGTCATTATAATATGTATGCTGATAAAGGAGAAAATGTCTTCAATAACAGCAGTGGCGTGTGGTAGTTTTCTTCTTTTAGTTTTTTCTTTTTCGTTTTTCTTTTTTTGTTGTTGTTGTTCAATCCGCTCACTGTTCGTAACGTTGGCTTCTTTGATGGCCTGACACCGCCCTCACGCTTGAGATGTATTTGATTCTTTTATATTTTCAGTTTTGTAATTCATGATGTTACAATGCACTGACGAACCTTATCTTGCAGAACACAGAGTTCACTAATGAAATGTTCCGGTTGCCTAACACTTGTGTGCTTTTATTCCTCTAACACTTTTGATGTTACTTGTTTTAATAAAAAAATAGATATAAAGACAAATTTATATTATTCTGTGTCCTTTTTATAGCCAACTCGAGCAGTTCAGTCAAACAGTGGAATCAAAGTCCATGATTTTATGGACTGCTGTTTACCGTTTTGGATTTAGCTCACATTGTTGTTTCCGGCTTATAAACAGAACACTGCTACAAAGTTTAGTGTCTCAGAGGTCTTTATGCCATTTTCGCTGATGTTCACAGTTCCACCTCATCTTTCATCATCTATAATACTGTAAGATATGAAATAAAGTCCACTCCACAATCACAGTAAAATGCTTCCTTTTTTCCTTTTGTGGCCTCTTTTTATGTCTCTCACCTCAGTCTGCTGAGGTTAAACTCCAAACCCTATAAGCACATTGCAAGCACTGAAGAAAAAAATGCATATTTTTATATTGTCTTTGCATTATATTTACTTAAATATAGACTTTAAGTCAAACTATTGCATTCTGTAACAACCCACCTCTTTGGAAACAGAGTTGTGTGGTTGTTTTGCTACACGTTCCCAATTAGGTAGCTTCCTTTGAAGTTGACTGAAGAAGATGTTTGTAGCTTTTATTACAACTGAATGAAATGATCTGTATTACAAGTCATGAGGAGGTATTTTAAAATTTTAAACAAACGCAGTGATGCTCCAAAAGTTTAAAATAATTGATTGGAGGTGAAGACGATGCTTCCGTGAGTAGGGAAACTTTTGGCATTCATTGGTGTTTGCCGTCACTTTAAAACTAATAAATATAATTTTTACATTTGATTCATTTCTCTTGTTTCAGTTGCAAAGGGTAAGTTGACCATAATGGCAGAAAGTCTAGACAGTCTAAGGCTGATAGAACTAATCTTTAAAATTCACTGACCCCAGTCTGGAACATGGGGTCAGAAAAATGTGATGGAAACAAATGCACCGCACTACTAAATAGATGTATTTAGACATTTTTCACTGCAGCCATTTTAACATAAAACAGTTGACATGGGTCTAATCCAGTGGTTTTCAAGCAAACTGCTAATAGTAAGTTTTTAAAATTCTTATTTTAGCATTCTTAAGCATTACTGATGTTCTGTTTGGACTCTAAGGTCCCCCTATTGGAACTGCTAAGCACATTTTAATGACCTTTTAAAAAATAAGTACATATATATATTTTTCTTTGGGTGGCAGTTTGGGAATAAGGTTTGAGTTTTGGCAGGACATTTCCAGGATAAAACCATGAGGGAGATGAGAACTTCAGAAAGAAACATTCAGCTAAACAGGTGGAGGTGGTTCTCCAAAAAGGAAGAAAGGAATTACACTAGGCAGGTGGTGATGATGGATGTAAGGTAGAACTGTAATGGGGGTGGATGTGGAATGGAAAGGGGAGAAAATGGGTGAACATGTGGGTAGAGAACAAATTAAAGGTACAGAAGCGATAGAGGTGGTGTGGAAAAAAATTTGGTGGGAGTAGAGGAAAGGAGAGAGAGAGAGAGAGAGAGAGATAGATAGATAGATAGTTATATATGCACAGCAGAAGGACAGATGACAGTTAGTGACAGAACAAATACCTGATCTATAGCTTTAGAGAGAGCAGTAAGTGTAAGACTCACTGAAATCTGTGCACAGGACTATTACTCACTCTGACAGCACTGTGCATCAGCCCAGATTTTTGTCTTGAAACCCACCATCTCTCCTCTCTCTCCCTCTGAGCTCTAGAAACAGTGAAGTCCTTGGAAGTGTCTACTGTTTTAGCTAAGATTACAACCCGGTTCATTTGAATACTGTTTTGGATTCCATACTCATTGACAAAACATTAGGACCCTGTTACTTTTTCCACATGTTGTTTTTGTGTGTTGAAGTTTTATATCTACAAAATTGGCATTATGCTCTTTGAAAAAGAATTTTTTTTTTTAGTTCTTTTTACCTCTTTGTCAAATCCAGGAAAAAAAATCAAATGCTTAGAAATTGTGAAGACATTTTACGTTTGATTAATACACCAAGCACAGCTGAATTTCCTCTGTACACCACTAGATGGTGTGCCAGCCTTGTTGAAAAACATCAACTCTTATTGGTTAGCATTGGAAGGGGATCAGGTGGTGAGATGGAAGAAATGACTGAGACGTGTTCAGTATCTGTAAATGCTGGTTACTGACAAATCAGAGCAAATCACTAACCTGAAGATGGGTCGTGATTCATTTCCAGTAACAGATACATTATCAATGTAATTATGCAGGAGGTTTGTAGTGTAAAATATTGTCTTGCTTTTTTCTTTTATTAAAAAATATAATCATATGCTGTTTTGTAATAACTGCTTATTACAACCAGTAATAGAATAGAATAAACCTTTATTATCCCACGGATGAGAAATTTCAGTGTTACACAGCTCCTGTAGCAAGGGGAATACAAGATATACAAGGAAGACACAAAGTGGTCCTATACATAAGCAACTGAGGTTTGTATATACAGGTAACGATGTACAGAAATATGTATAGAAAAAACTGTACGGAGATACAGTATGTGTAAAATGTACAGTGAACAAACAAGCTGGTGAGTAAGATGACCAAAGGATGTTAAACTGTGTTATAATGGACTGTTAGCAATGGTAGAAGTATGCGTAGATGCTGCAGTGCCATGTTATAAAAAAATACCCCCTTGCAAAATTGTGTTTACAGCATAGGTGTAAAAGTATGAGTAACATTTATTTAATTTATTTGGTGTATTTCCTCAAATATAAAACCTCTGTGTATGTTACATGTTTAATATACATACATATAATGCTGAAGAGTTTAACTGAGGTCAGAGTGAACACATGTGCTACTTAGAAAGGCTGTAGACTCTTAAAAAATCCTAAATTTTCCTTATATATATATTGTAGATGAAAGAAATCATAGAATTTATTTTAAAATATTAACTGAGACTCATCTCAGTTAACTTTTTTTTTCACATGTAGTGAACACTGGTGTGCATGTAACACTTTAGTAATGTATTTCTTTAGTGATTTTGGCACAAGACGGGAGAGTTTGTGCAGTCAGGTGTCACCTTGAGAGCTGCATTGACATTCCTGTCAGCCAGGGAATTTGTGTCACTTCAGCAGAGCCTTGGTGGCTGTCTGACTCTTTAACTGGCTGGCCAACCACCCTCAGGGCAACTTCTTTTTAATCTGCCAACCACCCCATAGCCGCACTGGAGTAATTACAAGTTACACCCAGAGGTTAGAAGGATGAATGAATTGGGACTGCACCTCTACTTCTCATTATCGCATACAAATCTCTGCAACGATTCCTGAGTAGACCCATTAGCCAGGACAGGATTTTACCTCAAAGTTAAAGTTTAAAATTGACATTAACTGCAGCTGTAAGGTATTCAGGATAGTGAGATGCAAAGCCATGTGTCTGGAAAGGACTTTTACCAACTGAGTACACCAAAAGAAAAGTGCAATAAAAACTTTTGCATTGCTTTCCTGACCTAATTAGTATAATTAATATGAGTAATTAGTTTGTAATGTATTTTTGGTTATAGTTTACTTAACAGGATTAATAACAATAATCTACAGACTTTATCAGTATGTACGCAGATATAACGAAGAGTTCTAAATCCGTTATTACAAAATACAAAAATTAAGCACAGAAGTAGCATTAAACTAATGAGCTAATATTATTTGAAACTAAACTTTAAGTTTGTGTTTTCTTTTTATCTTTAGAGGAGGGATGAAAGCCAATTTTATACTGGCCTCCAAAGCCCAATATATTAATATTAATCTGTGTTGCACCTGGTTGGTGAACATGGCACCCCCATAGTTATTTCCAGTTAATTGATCTGACATACTGTTATGGCAGAACCTACTGTTACAGTGGCCTTTTAGCTGTTGATTGGCATATGTGTTATGATGGCGTTTTGCTATAGTGCTTATTTTTTGTTTGTTGTTTAAGTTAATATTTACATCAATCCAACTGCCAGGTATCCAGATGATAAGTCATGTTCCTTGTTCTTTAGGGTCTGTATTTCAAAACAGTCAATGTAAATTAAAATAAAATGCACTGTGCATTGTTAAAGTATGTATTGCTAATATTTAATTGCAGTAGTTTAGTAGTAGTCTAAGTCTAGTAGTCTAATAGTAGTAGCAGCAGCAGTAGTAGTTTAATGATGAACACCATCATCATCTGCCATTATTTTAGGTAATGAAGTAGATGGTGCATAACTGTTTGCTGTCTCTGACCTGTTGACATAACCACATGCTTTATGCCTTCCTCTGTTATTTTATCCCATACCCTTAATACAGCAGCCCTCAGCTCTTCCTTGTCGGAACCAATGCAGCTGTTCAAGCTGCCTTAGCTTTCCTGCTGTTGCTGTGCTGCTGCAAGCTGCTTTGCAACCCATCTCCACCCCAGCCCTTCCTTTCATGCTGTATCTGACTTAAGTGGGCGATCGTGGCTCAAGAGTTGGCAGTTTGTCTTGTAATCGGAAGGTTGCCGATTCGAGTCCCGGCTCGGACAGTCTCGGTCGTTGTGTCCTGGGGCAAGACACTTCACCTACCTCCTACTGGTGTTGGATAAAGGGGCCGATGGCGCGATATGGCAGCCTTGCTTCTGTCAGTCTGCCCCAGGGCAGATGTGGCTACAACTGTAGCTTGCCTCCACCAGTGTGTGAATGTGAGAGTGAATGAATAGTGGAATTTGAGGGTCTCGAAAAGCGCTATATAAATGCAATCCATTATTATTAATCCTCATTTGCTGTCACTGATTTCTGCCCCGTTTAAGTGTACAGATGAGGAAATACCAGTTACTTTCAACACTAAGATATGAGAACAGATACATACGGCAAGGCAGCTAAAAATAGACAAAAGGTTAAATAGCAGCAAAATAAGATGATCTTACGCCATGAAGCAGTCAGTCAGAATACACCGTTTACCTTGGCTGTGCTGAGATATTCATAGTCACTTGTCTCCAACAAGGAGCTGCATCTCACAGACACAGAGTCAGCACATCTGATGGAGAGGAGGAGGAGGAGGGAGTTCACAGCTACAGTCCCACCACTACTGCTGTCCAGACCCGTTAATTATTAGTGCTCCTTGTCACATGCAATTAACTGCAGTACTGTGTGTCCTGTTCGACTGGGGAGTAAAAGTGTGAGAATAAAGATTATGTTAATTGGCAGAATTAGGATTTTATGTAAGGAAACGTCAGAGACCGGTGCAGCTTGGGTCACTTCAATGATTGCCCACAGTGACTTGGCAGATATGTAGCGAAGTAAAGTGCACAACAGCTGCTTGCTCTAAATCAAGCAGCCTATCCTCCCAATTCTCCTCTCTGCCTCAGAGTTCCTGTGGAGTGCAATGTCAGCTATGCTGGAATCATCATTCATTATGCGGACATGCATTCACCTCAACCACCCCTTTCTTCCTTTTTAAAGATCAGTACTTTTATTGTTCATACGAGTTTGTCCTCACTTTACTCCTTATGTCTCCTGGATTGCCAAATACTTGGATTTGTGTCGGCTTAAGTCAAATTCTGCATTACTCTAGCAAAAGACACCTAATATAGTTTGTCGTGTTTATTAATAAACTCAAAGGGATATTTTTGAGCTGAATGGATAGACCTGAAACACGTGCCTTCTGAGTAAAAATATCACCTAAAGCCCCTGAATAAATGAGTTTCAAAAGACAAATGGGAGTGGAAGGAAAAAAGATCTGCAGTGACCCACTTCCTTGTGGACCTTTTCATGCTGTTTATATTCACAATGCAGTGTACGCAGGAATATTGTTGCTACGCAAGGCACATGGCATTAGAATATTTAGTGTTTTTGTGAAATAAAAAAAGAGAAAATAAATGACAATATGTGACCATGTGCATGTAATATACAACAAATAATGTATTTTGTATTAGCTGCTTTAGTGTTTATGTATGTATAACAACCCTACAAGGGATCTGATAGTATACTACTGTATGTGACATCAATATTGATTCAACAGCACTCCTTTCTAGTGTATCCAGCTGTTACCGTATTGACTTGACTGAAGAAACGGATTGGCTTTAAACAAGTGCTGACGTGCAATCTTTTCCTGCTTCGGGAGAAGTCACCTGATTCATCATAGGAATGAGGCGATCACATGAAGGAATCAGCTGTTAAATACAATCAGCATCAAAATGAAGTGTTTCAAATACAGGGAAGATAGACTGTACAATGTGCAGGAAAATTGTGTACATGTTTGAGGTTCACTTAATTAGATTTGCCATGCATTTGAATGTAAACTTAGCCTGAGATAGATTTGAGTTTAAATGTATGTACCATGAAGATCATTCACTCAGGATAAATATCATAGATTTGCTCAAATGAATGAAATATGCTAAACTACCTCTTAACTCACTTTAATCATGCATATGTTATACAAATTGTTTAAAAATGTACCATGTTTTTTTAAGTAACCTTGTTCTGAATGACAATTTTGAATAATAATGACATGCAAAACACGCACCCCACAAATCACAGAGGGATCGTGTGGCATTAATCACTCTTGCATATCAGTTCGATTATGTTTACGCGTCTGTTATCAGAGCAGAGAGATTGTAACACAGGCACTGCGTATGCTTTGAAATGCACGCACGTGCATCACTTAAGATATGGACCACCTCACTTTTTATTTGCCTGAATCCTCTGTTATCAAGCTTAGTTGCTGTTTGAAGGATGTCTTCAGAAGTGCAAAGTCTTCACAGATTTTTTGATATTTCTGTTTTCCTCTGTGAAGCATCGCCATCCTATTACAATCTAGGGAGGTGTCCCATCCTATGAGCCCCTCTTGAGAGCGAACAGGACATCAGTATGCAGACAACGCCCTACAGTTTGGCAGTGCATGCAGCGTGAAGCCACTAAATTATGGTGGAATATGCAGAGGGGAGAATTCATAACATTCTGTCATTTTCTGTTTGTTTATGATCCATCATCACAACCTGGTTGATATTCGCTAAATTCCACAGGAGGACTGGGGGAGGCGACGGAGAGTTTTGTGTGTGTCTTTTTGCATGTGACTGCAGTGTGAAGTTGTGAATCAGCAGAAGCGTGTGTCTTCCTCTTTATCGACTTAAGAGATTTATCTTGTGGACAAAGGGGCGGTGCCCAAAACGGTGTATATCAGCAAAGTAACGACAACCGTGGCACCAGCGCCAGAGGGCAGCAATTAACATGAATTAATCACACTGATTTAGGCTCTCATCTGGTTAGAGCCCCGCCTTTCTCTCCTGCGTGCACACATACATGAAGAGGCACACTCACCTAACCTGTTATTCATAAATCAAATTAGTTTTGCCCAGAATAATGGGATGATAATGGCTTCTTATCATTTGGCTCTCTGAACAAATAGAGGTCAAGTTTAATATATGTAGAGATCCTCAGATATGTGTCATCATCTTCTCATCAAGATACAATAAGCTGGTGAAGAGAACGGTGTGTAAATCTCCAAATTAATGAAATGACTTGAATTCAAAGCTTCATATCCTGTAAACAGAAGACAGTAGTGACAAAATTCTGACTGTCAAGCCTAAAGGAGGTTCAATGGCTGTTTCCTTATTCATATTCTGAAAAGTAATTATTGTTTTTTTTCAGCCTACCACACATTTCTATTCATTCATGTAATATAATACAATTTGTCCTTTCAAAGGAAAAATGATCATCTTGTAGCATAGTGATGTGCTCCGGTGTCTCTTTTCCTGACCGTCTCTACTAAGATCTCTAGTCTCTACTACTTCGACCACTGAGGGGCACTGCAGCTTCAGTTGAGTCCAGTGGAGCTCGAGAACCCGAATGAACTTTGAGCAGCGCGCACCAGCCGAGGCAGCCTCAGATCCTCACTTCAGTGCCAGCCCCTAAAACTTACCGAGGATGCCTAAATCTGCTGAGCTGTCTCCTCCTCCCGCTCTTCTACCGCAATATGACTTTTCCACCAACTCCCGAAGAAACTTCTTTATATCTCACTCTTCTGGTTATCCTCCTTTCCCCCCGTTCGCTTTCCCTGTCGTGCTCTTACTCTATCGTCCTCTTTTCTTAGAGGCATCAGGTCCATTCCAGCTGTAGTCAATCTAATCCCTCTAATTCAGTTAATCTAATTTTCTGGATATGGTCACACTGCTGATCTCCACCACTGGTTCTGTATAATCTCTCTCTCCACTCAGATTTGGTGCCCAAATCCCCTGGAGCCTGCTCTTTCTCACTCCATCTCCACATTACTTATAAAAAAAAAAGTAACAGATTGGCACCAGTTTGGTGAAGGTTGACAAAATATAACAACTACCAACAGCTTGCTATAAGACATTCATTAAAAATACAGTATAGAATGATTTAATCTATGTAGCTTTTAGTGTTTGCTATATTGGGTGCTGCTTGTTTAAATATCGGAGGCATTATGCATGACTTTAAACTCAATGATTGGCATCAAGGCTTGGATGATTCATCTTTCATAATATCACTATTTTGCAAGTCAGATCACTTGTTAGGGGCAGTCTAAGCAACAAAAATAATGATTTCTTTAATTCATTTAAATCAGATTCAGGCTTGCAGTAATATAGATATGAGTTTAAGTATTTTAGTTTTTTCAGAATTGGGTTTAATAGATCTAATAATTTTTGGATATTTGTCACATTACAAGGAAGGCATGTTTGCTAATTGCTCATCTTTATAGTTTTCTGAAGATTATGCACAGGAAGTATACTATAGTGTTGAGAACACATCTAGAAATTCTAGTGGTGGAGCATCTATGAATTACTGGTTTCTAGCAAACTAGTCTCTCTCATTCATTAGAAGCAGTCAGTGTTCGGTACATGCGTGTTTGAGGGATTACCAAGGTCTATTAGCAGATAAGAGGGACTTTCTCAGTGGAAATCACTGGAGATACATTATGTGGGTTAAACACTGTGTGCCCTGCCATTCACTTTTTAATCACATTGCTTGATAAGCTCAGTGTTATTTGCATCTTGCGGACCATTTTAATGCACAGCATCGCAGCATTAAAATACCACTTGTTCCATGATGCACTCACGCTGCCGCTCTTTACTTTGTCTCCCTCACTTTGCCTCATCTATCCGTGGCTCCTGACTGCAGCAAATCTCTGCAGTTATTGTGCAAAAAATGAATGCGTTTTATCCGCATGGAAAATCATTTTCTTTACACGCCCTCCTTTAAACTGTTATCATGTAAAAGTACAAAAGGGGGGGAGGAAAAAAATCCAGTTTGCGTAGGGGGACAGGAATGGTGTCAGTCTCCGAGAGAGGATTAGGGCCAGGCTAACCAGACATTCACAGGAACTGAAAGTGGGCCGAACAGGACACACCCTTGTGTTGTTTGTCCTGCCTGACGGCTGAAGGGAGACAGCACATAATATCCCTGTGTGTCTGTCTCTTTCTATTTTTTCCTCCCATCTCTTTGGACTTCTCTTTTGATCAAAGCTCTCTAAGTCACACTTCTTTCATCTGTGTGTCTCTGTCCTTTCCCCTTGCCCCCCTGCGGCCCACTTGTAGATTTATAGGTCAACCGTCTGGCGATTTCAGGTCTATCTTATTTAATTCCCTCCCAGTGGGTGAGATATCTGCTGCAGTTCAGTTTTCAGAAATGCAGCAAGTAACCGTCCGGTGTCAGCTAAACTGATAGACTGCAGGAATGCAATCTGTGCTGCACACGAAGAGTAAAATAGAAGTGTCCAGGATGAGTCTAATCAAATGTGAGAGTGAATAAGTGAGTGGTAGAGATATTTTTGTTCACAAATGATTTCATTCGTGAGGGCTGATTAGAGTTGATTGGAGCAACATGTGGCTTTGTCCTGTGACCTTCTGTGCCTAATGGAAAATTCAGACAAGTTTTGTCTTGCTAATAAAACAGGGATGTGTGAGACATGCTGAAAAGTTTTCTTTTTTCTTTGTTGTCACTTTTTATTATATATTTATTACACTTCCTTGCGTACATCTTTTTTCCCCCATCTCGCATTAGTTCTGACATTGTCCTAAGCTGCCTTTTCTTCGATCTGTCTTCTTTTCCCCAGTGAAATATGGACGTATTCAGGATGACTGCAATGCAGTTGAAACAACAGCAATGGTCTTACTCTCACATCAGACAAAAGGGAGGGTGGCCTGTCATCCCGGCTTGCGTAAAGGTTTAAAGAGCCCATGTGCTTTCAGGATCTGGATTGGACTGGGCCGGCTGACCTGCCTCGCCAACAGATCCTAGAAGAAGAAGAGAAACGCGTTGCTCTTGTCTCAGCATGGGCATGCCACTACAGAGAGGGAGAGATAAAAGAAACAGACACAGAGAGATAGAGACTGAGAAATAACAAGGCAGACTTAAAAAATGGAGAAAAAAAAGAGAGAAAGTTAGAAAGCATAGTCACAGCCCACTCTAAAGTTCAACTTCCATGCATTCACAAAGGGAAACAGTCATGAAACGAAAGGCAAATATAACATATTTTTCATACGCAGCACAGAACCTGCTATCATTATCATGATGCAGTATTTTCAGAAACCGACCCGAGAGTCTCTCAGCGTCGACTCAGCCTCCTGCGGTCCGTGTAGGCAAGCCAGACAGGTGTTTTCCATTCTGCATTATCCTTTTGTTCAGTATTGCTGTCACACCTTAGCCAGGCCCCACGCCAACACAGCAGGCGACTCAGTGGCAGCCAGTGCTCACCATGCGTCAGCAAGTGTAAATATAACACTGACTTTGGGGCTTTGGAGTTAATTTGAATGCCATATGCAGCTCACGGTTTCCTTTCACTGATGTTGTATACAGTCCTGATTGTGAAAACAGTGGACAGGAATAACTAGAAACCAATAATTATTGCTAATCAGCTGTACAGATTTGACTGCCATGAGACACGAGATAACACATCAGCTGCACTTGGGGGCTGTTGTGTCAATTTGCTTGGATTTCTTACAGGATTGTAAAGTATAAATTATATATTTGTTTAAAAGTATGGTCTTTTTTTTTTGTGGAAAAAACAATGAAAGGAACCATAATCGTATTTTTAACCCTGTAACACCAAGTGTATCATACTCCTGTACAATCTGATGCATTCAATCAGACACCTGCAGTACTACTGTGAACAATAAATCGCACAAAAATAATGAATGTACATGTAAACAGCATGTCTTGTGTCCCATGTGAATGATCAGGACTGTCTGTCAGTGTCCTCCTGCCTGTCAACCTGGGATGACAGACAATTAGTGGCAGTAAGAATGGCTTTTGAAGCAGACCCATTTCCCCCAAATTCCCTTGTCACAGCTCAGTGTAATAAGACTATGACTGTAGAAGCACTGCAAGCAGGATAGCGGGGCAGTTACACTGTGCATTTATATTTCAACATCCACTTGGGCTGGGATTCATTTAGAAAGGTACACACACACACACACACACACACACACACACACACACACACAC